>NW_026293147.1:0-274162 GCF_026419915.1 Harpia harpyja | reverse complement strand
AACGTCCGTCTACTTCTCCCACAAGGAAGGGCCCAGCCCTGAAAGCTCTTGCTGCTCTTCACCTACCCTTGGAACCCTATCTACAGGCACAACAGCAGTGGGGATCTGTGCTTTCCCAGAGACGCAACATCTCATGGCGCTCGGCCGCGGCAGTGCCTCTTGCCAAAAAGGCAAACGTCCGGCTCCTTCTCCCACAAGGAAGGGCCCAGCCCTGAAAGCTCTTGCTGCTCTTCATGGTGCCTTGGCGCCCTATCTACAGGCACAAAAGCAGTGGGGATCTGTGCTTTCCCAGAGACGCAACATCTCATGGCGCTCGGCCGCGGCACAGCCTCTTGCCGAAAAGGCAAACGTCCGGCTCCTTCTCCCACAAGGAAGGGCCCAGCCCTGAAAGCTCTTGCTGCTCTTCACGGTGCCTTGGCGCCCTATCTACAGGCACAACAGCAGTGGGGATCTGTGCTTTCCCAGAGACGCAACATCTCATGGCGCTCGGCCGCGGCAGAGCCTCTTGCCGAAAAGGCAAACGTCCGGCTCCTTCTCCCACAAGGAAGGGCCCAGCCCTGAAAGCTCCTGCTGCTCTTCACCTACCCTTGGAACCCTATCTACAGGCACAACAGCAGTGGGGATCTGTGCTTTCCCAGAGACGCAACATCTCATGGCGCTCGGCAGCGAAAGAGCCTCTTGCTGAAAAGGCAAACGTCCGTCTCCTTCTCCCACAAGGAAGGGCCCAGCCCTGAAAGCTCTTGCTGCTCTTCACGGTGCCTTGGCACCCTATCTACAGGCACAAAAGCAGTGGGGATCTGTGCTGTCCCAGAGACGCAACATCTCATGGCGCTCGGGCACGGCAGAGCCTCTTGCCGAAAAGGCAAACGTCCGGCTCCTTCTCCCACAAGGAAGGGCCCAGCCCTGAAAGCTCTTGCTGCTCTTCATGGTGCCTTGGTGCCCTATCTACAGGCACAACAGCAGTGGGGATCTGTGCTTTCCCAGAGACTCAACATCTCATGGCGCTCGGCCGCGGCAGTGCCTCTTGCCGAAATGGCAAACGTCCGTCTCCTTCTCCCACAAGGAAGGGCCCAGACCTGAAAGCTCTTGCTGCTCTTCACCTACCATTGGCGCCCTATCTACAGGCACAACAGCACTGCGGATCTGTGCTTTCCCAGAGACGCAACATCTCATGGCGCTCGGCCGCGGCAGAGCCAATTGCCGAAAAGGCAAACGTCCGTCTCCTTCTCCCACAAGGAAGGGCCCAGCCCTGAAAGCTCTTGCTGCTCTTCACGGTGCCTTGGCACCCTATCTACAGGCACAACAGCACTGGGGATCTGTGCTTTCCCAGAGGCGCAACATCTCATGGCGCTCGGCAGCGGCAGAGCCTCTTGCCGAAAAGGCAAACGTCCGACTCCTTCTCCAACAAGGAAGGGCCCAGCCCTGAAAGCTCTTGCTGCTCTTCACCTACCCTTGGTGCCCTATCTACAGGCACAACAGCACTGGGGATCTGTGCTTTCCCAGAGACGCAACATCTCATGGCGCTCGGCCGCGGCAGCGCCTCATGCCGAAATGGCAAACGTCCGGCTCCTTCTCCCACAAGGAAGGGCACAGCCCTGAAAGCTCTTGCTGCTCTTCACGGTGCCTTGGTGCCCTATCTACAGTCACAACAGCACTGGGGATCTGTGCTTTCCCAGAGACGCAACATCTCATGGCGCTCGGTCGCGGCAGCGCCTCTTGCCGAAATGGCAAACGTCCGGCTCCTTCTCCCACAAGGAAGGGCCCAGCCCTGAAAGCTCTTGCTGCTCTTCACAATGCCTTGGCGCCCTATCTACAGGCACAACAGCACTGGGGATCTGTGCTTTCCCAGAGACTCAACATCTCATGGCGCTCGGCCGCGGCAGAGCCTCTTGCAGAAATGGCAAACGTCCGTCTCCTTCTTCCACAAGGAAGGGCCCAGCCCTGAAAGCTCTTGCTGCTCTTCACCTACCCTTGGAACCCTATCTACAGGCACAACAGCAGTGGGGATCTGTGCTTTCCCAGAGACGCAACATCTCATGGCGCTCGGCCGCGTCAGAGCCTCTTGCCGAAAAGGCAAACGTCCGGCTCCTTCTCCCACAAGGAAGGGCCCAGCTCTGAAAGCTCCTGATGTTCTTCACCTACCCTTGGAACCCTATCTACAGGCACAACAGCACTGGCGATCTGTGCTTTCCCAGAGACTCAACATCTCATGGCGGTCGGCAGCGAAAGAGCCTCTTGCCGAAAAGGTAAACGTCCGGCTCCTTCTCCCACAAGGAAGGGCCCAGCCCTGAAAGCTCTTGCTGCTCTTCACGGTGCCTTGGCGCCCTATCTACAGGCACAACAGCACTGGGGATCTGTGCTTTCCCAGAGACGCAACATCTCATGGCGCTCGGCCGCGGCATCGCCTCTTGCCGAAATGGCAAACGTCCGTCTCCTTCTCCCACAAGGAAGGGCCCAGCCCTGAAAGCTCTTGCTGCTCTTCACCTACCCTTGGAACCCTATCTACAGGCACAACAGCAGTGGGGATCTGTGCTTTCCCAGAGACGCAACATCTCATGGCGCTCGGCCGCGGCATCGCCTCTTGCCGAAATGGCAAACGTCCGTCTACTTCTCCCACAAGGAAGGGCCCAGCCCTGAAAGCTCTTGCTGCTCTTCACCTACCCTTGGAACCCTATCTACAGGCACAACAGCAGTGGGGATCTGTGCTTTCCCAGAGACGCAACATCTCATGGCGCTCGGCCGCGGCAGAGCCAATTGCCGAAAAGGCAAACGTCCGTCTCCTTCTCCCACAAGGAAGGGCCCAGCCCTGAAAGCTCTTGCTGCTCTTCACGGTGCCTTGGCACCCTATCTACAGGCACAACAGCACTGGGGATCTGTGCTTTCCCAGAGGCGCAACATCTCATGGCGCTCGGCAGCGGCAGAGCCTCTTGCCGAAAAGGCAAACGTCCGACTCCTTCTCCAACAAGGAAGGGCCCAGCCCTGAAAGCTCTTGCTGCTCTTCACCTACCCTTGGTGCCCTATCTACAGGCACAACAGCACTGGGGATCTGTGCTTTCCCAGAGACGCAACATCTCATGGCGCTCGGCCGCGGCAGCGCCTCATGCCGAAATGGCAAACGTCCGGCTCCTTCTCCCACAAGGAAGGGCACAGCCCTGAAAGCTCTTGCTGCTCTTCACGGTGCCTTGGTGCCCTATCTACAGTCACAACAGCACTGGGGATCTGTGCTTTCCCAGAGACGCAACATCTCATGGCGCTCGGCCGCGGCAGCGCCTCTTGCCGAAATGGCAAACGTCCGGCTCCTTCTCCCACAAGGAAGGGCCCAGCCCTGAAAGCTCTTGCTGCTCTTCACAATGCCTTGGCGCCCTATCTACAGGCACAACAGCAGTGGGGATCTGTGCTTTCCCAGAGACTCAACATCTCATGGCGCTCGGCCGCGGCAGAGCCTCTTGCAGAAATGGCAAACGTCCGTCTCCTTCTTCCACAAGGAAGGGCCCAGCCCTGAAAGCTCTTGCTGCTCTTCACCTACCCTTGGAACCCTATCTACAGGCACAACAGCAGTGGGGATCTGTGCTTTCCCAGAGACGCAACATCTCATGGCGCTCGGCCACGGCAGAGCCTCTTGCCGAAAAGGCAAACGTCCGGCTCCTTCTCCCACAAGGAAGGGCCCAGCCCTGAAAGCTCTTGCTGCTCTTCACGGTGCCTTGGCGCCCTATCTACAGGCACAACAGCACTGGGGATCTGTGCTTTCCCAGAGACGCAACATCTCATGGCGCTCGGCCGCGGCATCGCCTCTTGCCGAAATGGCAAACGTCCGTCTCCTTCTCCCACAAGGAAGGGCCCAGCCCTGAAAGCTCTTGCTGCTCTTCACCTACCCTTGGAACCCTATCTACAGGCACAACAGCAGTGGGGATCTGTGCTTTCCCAGAGACGCAACATCTCATGGCGCTCGGCCGCGGCATCGCCTCTTGCCGAAATGGCAAACGTCCGTCTACTTCTCCCACAAGGAAGGGCCCAGCCCTGAAAGCTCTTGCTGCTCTTCACCTACCCTTGGAACCCTATCTACAGGCACAACAGCACTGGGGATCTGTGCTTTCCCAGAGACGCAACATCTCATGGCGCTCGGCCGCGGCAGTGCCTCTTGCCAAAAAGGCAAACGTCCGGCTCCTTCTCCCACAAGGAAGGGCCCAGCCCTGAAAGCTCTTGCTGCTCTTCATGGTGCCTTGGCGCCCTATCTACAGGCACAACAGCAGTGGGGATCTGTGCTTTCCCAGAGACGCAACATCTCATGGCGCTCGGCCGCGGCACAGCCTCTTGCCGAAAAGGCAAACGTCCGGCTCCTTCTCCCACAAGGAAGGGCCCAGCCCTGAAAGCTCTTGCTGCTCTTCACGGTGCCTTGGCGCCCTATCTACAGGCACAACAGCAGTGGGGATCTGTGCTTTCCCAGAGACGCAACATCTCATGGCGCTCGGCCGCGGCAGAGCCTCTTGCTGAAAAGGCAAACGTCCGGCTCCTTCTCCCACAAGGAAGGGCCCAGCCCTGAAAGCTCTTGTGCTCTTCACGGTGCCTTGGCGCCCTATCAACAGGCACAACAGCAGTGGGCATTTCTGCTTTCCAAGAGACGCAACATCTCATGGCGCTCGGCCGCGGCAGTGCATCTTGCCGAGAAGGCAAACGTCCGGCTCCTTCTGCCACAAGGAAGGGCCCAGCCCTGAAAGCTCTTGCTGCTCTTCACCTACCCTTGGCGCCCTATCTACAGGCACAACACCACTGGGGATCTGTGCATTCCCAGAGACGCAACATCTCATGGCGCTTAGCAGCAGAAGAGCCTCTTGCCGAAAAGGCAAACATCCGGCTCCTTCTCCCACAAGGAAGGGCCCAGCCCTGAAAGCTCTTGCTGCTCTTCACGGTGCCTTGGCGCCCTATCTACAGGCACAACAGCAGTGGGGATCTGTGCTTTCCCAGAGACGCAACATTTCATGGCGGTCGGCCGCGGCAGCGCCTCTTGCCGAAATGGCAAACGTCCGGCTCCTTCTCCCACAAGGAAGGGCCCAGCCCTGAAAGCTCTTGCTGCTCTTCACGGTGCCTTGGCGCCCTATCTACAGGCACAACAGCACTGGGGATCTGTGCTTTCCCAGAGACTCAACATCTCATGGCGCTCGGCCGCGGCAGAGCCTCTTGCCAAAATGGCAAACGTCCGTCTCCTTCTCCCACAAGGAAGGGCCCAGCCCTGAAAGCTCTTGCTGCTCTTCACCTACCCTTGGAACCCTATCTACAGGCACAACAGCAGTGGGGATCTGTGCTTTCCCAGAGACGCAACATCTCATTGCGCTCCGTCACGGCAGAGCCTCTTGCCGAAAAGGCAAACGTCCGGCTCCTTCTCCCACAAGGAAGGGCCCAGCTCTGAAAGCTCCTGATGTTCTTCACCTACCCTTGGAACCCTATCTACAGGCACAACAGCACTGGGGATCTGTGCTTTCCCAGAGACTCAACATCTCATGGCGCTCGGCAGCGAAAGAGCCTCTTGCCGAAAAGGCAAACGTCCGGCTCCTTCTCCCACAAGGAAGGGCCCAGCCCTGAAAGCTCTTGCTGCTCTTCACCTACCCTTGGAACCCTATCTACAGGCACAACAGCAGTGGGGATCTGTGCTTTCCCAGAGACGCAACATCTCATGGCGCTCGGCCGCGGCAGAGCCTCTTGCCGAAAAGGCAAACGTCCGGCTCCTTCTCCCACAAGGAAGGGCCCAGCCCTGAAAGCTCCTGCTGCTCTTCACCTACCCTTGGAACCCTATCTACAGGCACAACAGCACTGGGGATCTGTGCTTTCCCAGAGACGCAACATCTCATGGCGCTCGGCAGCGAAAGAGCCTGTTGCCGAAAAGGCAAACGTCCGGCTCCTTCTCCCACAAGGAAGGGCCCAGCCCTGAAAGCTCTTGCTGCTCTTCACGGTGCCTTGGCACCCTATCTACAGGCACAAAAGCAGTGGGGATCTGTGCTGTCCCAGAGACGCAACATCTCATGGCGCTCGGGCAAGGCAGAGCCTCTTGCCGAAAAGGCAAACGTCTGGCTCCTTCTCCCACAAGGAAGGGCCCAGCCCTGAAAGCTCTTGCTGCTCTTCACCTACCCTTGGAACCCTATCTACAGGCACAACAGCAGTGGGGATCTGTGCTTTCCCAGAGACGCAACATCTCATGGCGCTCGGCCGCGGCAGTGCCTCTTGCCAAAAAGGCAAACGTCCGGCTCCTTCTCCCACAAGGAAGGGCCCAGCCCTGAAAGCTCTTGCTGCTCTTCATGGTGCCTTGGCGCCCTATCTACAGGCACAACAGCAGTGGGGATCTGTGCTTTCCCAGAGACGCAACATCTCATGGCGCTCGGCCGTGGCACAGCCTCTTGCCGAAAAGGCAAACGTCCGGCTCCTTCTCCCACAAGGAAGGGCCCAGCCCTGAAAGCTCTTGCTGCTCTTCACGGTGCCTTGGCGCCCTATCTACAGGCACAACAGCAGTGGGGATCTGTGCTTTCCCAGAGACGCAACATCTCATGGCGCTCGGCCGCGGCAGAGCCTCTTGCTGAAAAGGCAAACGTCCGGCTCCTTCTCCCACAAGGAAGGGCCCAGCCCTGAAAGCTCTTGTGCTCTTCACGGTGCCTTGGCGCCCTATCTACAGGCACAACAGCAGTGGGCATTTCTGCTTTCCAAGAGACGCAACATCTCATGGCGCTCGGCCGCGGCAGTGCATCTTGCCGAGAAGGCAAACGTCCGGCTCCTTCTGCCACAAGGAAGGGCCCAGCCCTGAAAGCTCTTGCTGCTCTTCACCTACCCTTGGCGCCCTATCTACAGGCACAACACCACTGGGGATCTGTGCATTCCCAGAGACGCAACATCTCATGGCGCTTAGCAGCAGAAGAGCCTCTTGCCGAAAAGGCAAACATCCGGCTCCTTCTCCCACAAGGAAGGGCCCAGCCCTGAAAGCTCTTGCTGCTCTTCACGGTGCCTTGGCGCCCTATCTACAGGCACAACAGCAGTGGGGATCTGTGCTTTCCCAGAGACGCAACATTTCATGGCGGTCGGCCGCGGCAGCGCCTCTTGCCGAAATGGCAAACGTCCGGCTCCTTCTCCCACAAGGAAGGGCCCAGCCCTGAAAGCTCTTGCTGCTCTTCACAATGCCTTGGCGCCCTATCTACAGGCACAACAGCACTGGGGATCTGTGCTTTCCCAGAGACTCAACATCTCATGGCGCTCGGCCGCGGCAGAGCCTCTTGCCGAAATGGCAAACGTCCGTCTCCTTCTCCCACAAGGAAGGGCCCAGCCCTGAAAGCTCTTGCTGCTCTTCACCTACCCTTGGAACCCTATCTACAGGCACAACAGCAGTGGGGATCTGTGCTTTCCCAGAGACGCAACATCTCATTGCGCTCCGTCACGGCAGAGCCTCTTGCCGAAAAGGCAAACGTCCGGCTCCTTCTCCCACAAGGAAGGGCCCAGCTCTGAAAGCTCCTGATGTTCTTCACCTACCCTTGGAACCCTATCTACAGGCACAACAGCACTGGGGATCTGTGCTTTCCCAGAGACTCAACATCTCATGGCGCTCGGCAGCGAAAGAGCCTCTTGCCGAAAAGGTAAACGTCCGGCTCCTTCTCCCACAAGGAAGGGCCCAGCCCTGAAAGCTCTTGCTGCTCTTCACGGTGCCTTGGCGCCCTATCTACAGGCACAACAGCACTGGGGATCTGTGGTTTCCCAGAGACGCAACATCTCATGGCGCTCGGCCGCGGCATCGCCTCTTGCCGAAATGGCAAACGTCCGTCTCCTTCTCCCACAAGGAAGGGCCCAGCCCTGAAAGCTCTTGCTGCTCTTCACCTACCCTTGGAACCCTATCTACAGGCACAACAGCAGTGGGGATCTGTGCTTTCCCAGAGACGCAACATCTCATGGCGCTCGGCCGCGGCAGAGCCTCTTGCCGAAAAGGCAAACGTCCGGCTCCTTCTCCCACAAGGAAGGGCCCAGCCCTGAAAGCTCCTGCTGCTCTTCACCTACCCTTGGAACCCTATCTACAGGCACAACAGCAGTGGGGATCTGTGCTTTCCCAGAGACGCAACATCTCATGGCGCTCGGCAGCGAAAGAGCCTGTTGCTGAAAAGGCAAACGTCCGGCTCCTTCTCCCACAAGGAAGGGCCCAGCCCTGAAAGCTCTTGCTGCTCTTCACGGTGCCTTGGCACCCTATCTACAGGCACAAAAGCAGTGGGGATCTGTGCTGTCCCAGAGACGCAACATCTCATGGCGCTCGGGCAAGGCAGAGCCTCTTGCCGAAAAGGCAAACGTCTGGCTCCTTCTCCCACAAGGAAGGGCCCAGCCCTGAAAGCTCTTGCTGCTCTTCATGGTGCCTTGGTGCCCTATCTACAGGCACAACAGCAGTGGGGATCTGTGCTTTCCCAGAGACTCAACATCTCATGGCGCTCGGCCGCGGCAGTGCCTCTTGCCGAAATGGCAAACGTCCGTCTCCTTCTCCCACAAGGAAGGGCCCAGACCTGAAAGCTCTTACTGCTCTTCACCTACCATTGGCGCCCTATCTACAGGCACAACAGCACTGCGGATCTGTGCTTTCCCAGAGACGCAACATCTCATGGCGCTCGGCCGCGGCAGAGCCAATTGCCGAAAAGGCAAACGTCCGTCTCCTTCTCCCACAAGGAAGGGCCCAGCCCTGAAAGCTCTTGCTGCTCTTCACGGTGCCTTGGCACCCTATCTACAGGCACAACAGCACTGGGGATCTGTGCTTTCCCAGAGGCGCAACATCTCATGGCGCTCGGCAGCGGCAGAGCCTCTTGCCGAAAAGGCAAACGTCCGACTCCTTCTCCAACAAGGAAGGGCCCAGCCCTGAAAGCTCTTGCTGCTCTTCACGGTGCCTTGGCGCCCTATCTACAGGCAGAGCAGCACTGGGGATCTGTGCTTTCCCAGAAACGCAACATCTCATGGTGGTCGGCCGCGGCAGAGCCTCTTGCCGAAAAGGCAAACGTCCGGCTCCTTCTCCCACAAGGAAGGGCCCAGCCCTGAAAGCTCTTGCTGCTCTTCACCTACCCTTGGCGCCCTATCTACAGGCACAACAGCAGTGGGGATCTGTGCTTTCCCAGAGATGCAACATCTCATGGCGCTCTAACGCGGCAGAGCTTCTTGCCGAAAAGGCAAACGTCCAGCTCCTTCTCCCACAAGGAAGGGCCCAGCCCTGAAAGCTCTTGCTGCTCTTCACAGTGCCTTGGCACCCTATCTACAGGCACAACAGCAGTGGGGATCTGTGCTTTCCCAGAGACGCAACATCTCATAGCGCTCGGCCGTGGCAGAGCCTCTTGCCGAAAAGGCAAACGTCCGGCTCCTTCTCCCACAAGGAAGGGCCCAGCCCTGAAAGCTCTTGCTGCTCTTCACCTTCCCTTGGCGCCCTATCTACAGGCACAACAGCACTGGGGATCTGTGCTTTCCCAGAGACGCAACATCTCATGGCGCTCGGTCACGGCAGAGCCTCTTGCCGAAAAGGCAAACGTCCGGCTCCTTCTCCCACAAGGAAGGGCCCAGCCCTGAAAGCTCCTGCTGCTCTTCACCTACCCTTGGAACCCTATCTACAGGCACAACAGCACTGGGGATCTGTGCTTTCCCAGAGACGCAACATCTCATGGCGCTCGGCATCGAAAGAGCCTCTTGCCGAAAAGGCAAACGTCCGTCTCCTTCTCCCAAAAGGAAGGGCCCAGCCCTGAAAGCTCTTGCTGCTCTTCACGGTGCCTTGGCGCCCTATCTACAGGCACAACAGCACTGGGGATCTGTGCTTTCCCAGAGACGCAACATCTCATGGCGCTCGGCCGCGGCAAAGCCTCTTGCCGAAATGGCAAATGTCCGGCTCCTTCTCCCACAAGGAAGGGCCCAGCCCTGAAAGCTCTTGCTGCTCTTCAACTACCCTTGGTGCCCTATCTACAGGCACAACAGCAGTGGGGATCTGTGCTTTCCCAGAGACGCAACATCTCATGGCGCTCGGCCGCGGCAGAGCCAATTGCCGAAAAGGCAAACGTCCGGCTCCTTCTCCCACAAGGAAGGGCCAGCCCTGAAAGCTCTTGCTGCTCTTGACGGTGCCTTGGCACCCTATCTACAGGCACAACAGCAGTGGGCATCTCTGATTTCCCAGAGACGCAACATCTCATGGCGCTCGGCCGCGGCAGTGCATCTTGCCGAAAAGGCAAACGTCCGGCTCCTTCTCCCACAAGGAAGGGCCCAGCCCTGAAAGCTCTTGCTGCTCTTCACGGTGCCTTGGCGCCCTATCTACAGGCACAACAGCAGTGGGCATCTCTGCTTTCCCAGAGACGCAACATCTCATGGCGCTCGGCGGCAGCAGAGCCTCTTGCCGAAAAGGCAAACGTCCGGCTCCTTCTCCCACAAGGAAGGGCCCAGCCCTGAAAGCTCTTGCTGCTCTTCACCTACCCTTGGCGCCCTATCTACAGGCACAACAGCACTGGGGATCTGTGCTTTCCCAGAGACGCAACATCTCATGGCACTCGGCCGCGTCAGTGCCTCTTGCCGAAATGGCAAACGTCCGGCTCCTTCTCCCACAAGGAAGGGCTCAGCCCTGAAAGCTCTTGCTGCTCTTCACCTACCCTCGGAACCCTATCTACAGGCACAACAGCAGTGGGGATCTGTTCTTTCCCAGAGACGCAACATCTCATGGCGCTCGGCCGCGGCAGAGCCTCTTGCTGAAAAGGCAAACGTCTGGCTCCTTCTCCCACAAGGAAGCGCCCAGCCCTGAAAGCTCTTGCTGCTCTTCACGGTGCCTTGGCACCCTATCTACAGGCACAACAGCAGTGGGGATCTGTGCTTTCCCAGAGACGCAACATCTCATGGCGCTCGGCCGCGGCAGAGCCTCTTGCCGAGAAGGCAAACGTCCGGCTCCTTCTCTCACAAGGAAGGGCCCAGCCCTGAAAGCTCTTGCTGCTCTTCATGGTGCCTTGGTGCCTTATCTACAGTCACAACAGCAGTGGGGATCTGTGCTGTCCCAGAGACGCAACATCTCATGGCGCTCGGGCACGGCAGAGCCTCTTGCCGAAAAGGCAAACGTCCAGCTCCTTCTCCCACAAGGAAGGGCCCAGCCCTGAAAGCTCTTGCTGCTCTTCACGGTGCCTTGGTGCCCTATCTACAGGCACAACAGCAGTGGGGATCTGTGCTTTCCCAGAGACGCAACATCTCATGGCGCTTAGCAGCAGAAGAGCCTCTTGCCGAAAAGGCAAACGTCCAGCTCCTTCTCCCACAAGGAAGGGCCCAGCCCTGAAAGCTCTTGCTGCTCTTCACGGTGCCTTGGTGCCTTATCTGCAGGCACAACAGCACTGGCGACCTGTGCTGTCCGAGAGACGCAACATCTCATGGCGCTCGGGCACGGCAGAGCCTCTTGCCGAAAAGACAAACGTCCGGCTCCTTCTCCCACAAGGAAGGGCCCAGCCCTGAAAGCTGTTGCTGCTTTTCACGGTGCCTTGGTGCCCTATCTACAGGCACAGAAGCACTGGGGATCTGTGCTTTCCCAGAGGCGCAACATCTCATGGCAGTCGGCTGCAGCCAAGCCTCTTGCCGAAAAGGCAAACGTCCGGCCCCTTCTCCCACAAGGAAGGGCCCAGCCCTGAAAGCTCTTGCTGCACTTCACCTACCCTTGGCGCCCTGTCTACAGGCACAACAGCGCTGGGGATCTGTGCTTTCCCAGAGGCGCAACATCTCATGGCGCTCGGCCGCGGCAGAGCCTCTTGCCAAAAAGTCAAACGTCCGGCTCCTTCTCCCACAAGGAAGGGCCCAGCCCTGAAAGCTCTTGCTGCTCTTCACCTACCTTTGGCGCCCTATCTACAGGCACAACAGCAGTGGGGATCTGTGCTTTCCCAGAGGCGCAACATCTCATGGCTCTTAGCAGCAGAAGAGCCTCTTGCCGAAAAGGCAAACGTCCGTCTCCTTCTCCCACAAGGAAGGGCCCAGCTCTGAAAGCTCTTGCTGCTCTTCACGGTGCCTTGGCGCCCTATCTACAGGCACAACAGCACTGGGGATCTGTGCTTTCCCAGAGATGCAATATCTCATGGCGCTCGGCCGCGGCAGAGCCTATTGCCGAGAAGGCAAACGTCCGGCTCCTTCTCCCACAAGGAAGGGCCCAGCCCTGAAAGCTCTTGCTGCTCTTCATGGTGCCTTGGTGCCTTATCTACAGGCACAACACAGTTGGGATCTGTGCTGTCCCAGAGACGCAACATCTCATGGCGCTCGTGCACGGCAGAGCCTCTTGCCGAAAAGGCAAACGTCCAGCTCCTTCTCCCACAAGGAAGGGCCCAGCCCTGAAAGCTCTTGCTGCTCTTCACTGTGCCTTGGTGCCCTATCTACAGGCACAACAGCACTGGGGATCTGTGCTTTCCCAGAGACGCAACATCTCATGGCGCTTAGCAGCAGAAGAGCCTCTTGCCGAAAAGGCAAACGTCCGGCTCCTTCTCCCACAAGGAAGGGCCCAGCCCTGAAAGCTCTTGCTGCTCTTCACGGTGCCTTGGTGCCCTATCTACAGGCACAACAGCAGTGGGGATCTGTGCTTTCCCAGAGACGCAACATCTCATGGCGCTTAGCAGCAGAAGAGCCTCTTGCCGAAAAGGCAAACGTCCGGCTCCTTCTCCCACAAGGAAGGGCCCAGCCCTGAAAGCTCTTGCTGCTCTTCACCTACCCTTGGCGCCCTATCTAAAGGCACAGCAGCACTGGGGATCTGTGCTTTCCCAGAGACGCAACATCTCATGGCGCTCGGCCGCGGCAGAGCCTCTTGCCAAAAAGGCAAACGTCCGGCTCCTTCTCCCACAAGGAAGGGCCCAGCCCTGAAAGCTCTTGCTGCTCTTCACGGTGCCTTGGCGCCCTATCTACAGGCACAACAGCAGTGGGCATCTCTGATTTCCCAGAGACGCAACATCTCATGGCGCTCGGCCGCGGCAGAGCCTCTTGCCGAAAAGGCAAACGTCCGGCTCCTTCTGCCACAAGGAAGGGCCCAACCCTGAAAGCTCTTGCTGCTCTTCACGGTGCCTTGGCGCCCTATCTACAGGCACAACAGCAGTGGGCATCTCTGCTTTCCCAGAGACGCAACATCTCATGGCCATCGGCCGCGGCAGAGCCTCTTGCCGAAAAGGCAAACATCCGGCTCCTTCTCCCACAAGGAAGGGCCCAGCCCTGAAAGCTCTTGCTGCTCTTCACCTACCCTTGGCGCCCTATCTACAGGCACAACAGCACTGGGGATCTGTGCTTTCCCAGAAACGCAACATCTCATGAGGGTTGGCGGCGGCAAAGACTCTTGCCGAAAAGGCAAACGTCCAGCTCCTTCTCCCACAAGGAAGGGCCCAGCCCTGAAAGCTGTTGCTGCTCTTCACGGTGCCTTGGCGCCCAATCTACAGGCACAACAGCAGTGGGGATCTGTGCTTTCCCAGAGGCGCAACATCTCATGGCGCTCGGCCGCGGCAGAGCCTCTTGCCGAAAAGGCAAACTTCCGGCTCCTTCTGCCACAAGGAAGGGCCCAGCCCTGAAAGGTCTTGCTGCTCTTCACGGTGCCTTGGCGCCCTATCTACAGGCACAACAGCAGTGGGCATATCTGCTTTCCCAGAGACGCAACATCTCATGGCGCTCGTGCACGGCAGAGCCTCTTGCCGAAATGGCAAACGTCCGGCTCCTTCTGCCACAAGGAAGGGCCCAGCCCTGAAAGCTCTTGCTGCTCTTCACGGTGCCTTGGCGCCCTATCTACAGGCACAGAAGCACTGGGGATCTGTGCTTTCCCAGAGGCGCAACATCTCATGGCAGTCGGCCGCAGCAAAGCCTCTTGCCGAAAAGGCAAACGTCCGGCTCCTTCTCCCACAAGGAAGGGCCCAGCCCTGAAAGCTCTTGCTGCTCTTCACGGTGCCTTGGCGCCCTATCTACAGGCACAACAGCACTGGGGATCTGTGCTTTCCCAGAGACGCAACATCTCATGGCGCTCAGCAGCCGCGGCAGTGCCTCTTGCCGAAAAGGCAAACGTCCGGCTCCTTCTCCCACAAGGAAGGGCCCAGCCCTGAAAGCTCTTGCTGCTCTTCACCTACCATTGGCGCCCTATCTACAGGCACAACAGCAGTGGGGATCTGTGCTTTCCCAGAGGCGGAACATCTCATGGCTCTTAGCAGCAGAAGAGCCTCTTGCCGAAAAGGCAAACGTCCGGCTCCTTCTCCCACAAGGAAGGGCCCAGCTCTGAAAGCTCTTGCTGCTCTTCACGGTGCCTTGGCGCCCTATCTACAGGCACAACAGCACTGGGGATCTGTGCTTTCCCAGAGATGCAATATCTCATGGCGCTCGGCCGCGGCAGAGCCTATTGCCGAGAAGGCAAACGTCCGGCTCCTTCTCCCACAAGGAAGGGCCCAGCCCTGAAAGCTCTTGCTGCTCTTCATGGTGCCTTGGTGCCTTATCTACAGGCACAACACAGTTGGGATCTGTGCTGTCCCAGAGACGCAACATCTCATGGCGCTCGTGCACGGCAGAGCCTCTTGCCGAAAAGGCAAACGTCCAGCTCCTTCTCCCACAAGGAAGGGCCCAGCCCTGAAAGCTCTTGCTGCTCTTCACTGTGCCTTGGTGCCCTATCTACAGGCACAACAGCACTGGGGATCTGTGCTTTCCCAGAGACGCAACATCTCATGGCGCTTAGCAGCAGAAGAGCCTCTTGCCGAAAAGGCAAACGTCCGCCTCCTTCTCCCACAAGGAAGGGCCCAGCCCTGAAAGCTCTTGCTGCTCTTCACCTACCCTTGGCGCCCTATCTAAAGGCACAGCAGCACTGGGGATCTGTGCTTTCCCAGAGACGCAACATCTCATGGCGCTCGGCCCGCCGCAGAGCCTCTTGCCAAAAAGGCAAACGTCCGGCTCCTTCTCCCACAAGGAAGGGCCCAGCCCTGAAAGCTCTTGCTGCTCTTCACGGTGCCTTGGCGCCCTATCTACAGGCACAACAGCAGTGGGCATCTCTGATTTCCCAGAGACGCAACATCTCATGGCGCTCGGCCGCGGCAGAGCCTCTTGCCGAAAAGGCAAACGTCCGGCTCCTTCTGCCACAAGGAAGGGCCCAGCCCTGAAAGCTCTTGATGCTCTTCACGGTGCCTTGGCGCCCTATCTACAGGCACAACAGCAGTGGGCATCTCTGCTTTCCCAGAGACGCAACATCTCATGGCCATCGGCTGCGGCAGAGCCTCTTGCCGAAAAGGCAAACGTCCGGCTCCTTCTCCCACAAGGAAGGGCCCAGCCCTGAAAGCTGTTACTGCTCTTCACCTACCCTTGGCGCCCTATCTACAGGCACAACAGCACTGGGGATCTGTGCTTTCCCAGAGACACAACATCTCATGCCGCTCGGCCGGGGGCAGAGCGTCTTGCCGAAAAGGCAAACGTCAGGCTCCTTCTCCCACAAGGAAGGGCCCAGCCCTGAAAGCTCTTGCTGCTCTTCACCTACCCTTGCAACCCTATCTACAGGCACAACAGCACTGGTGATCTTTGCTTTCCCAGAGGCGCAACATCTCATGGCGCTCGGCCGCGGCAGAGCCTCTTGCCGAAAAGGCAAACGTCCGGCTCCTTCTCCCACAAGGAAGGGCCCAGCCCTGAAAGCTCTTGCTGCTCTTCACCTACCCTTGGCGCCCTATCTACAGGCACAACAGCACTGGGGATCTGTGCTTTCCCAGAGACGCAACATCTCATGGCGCTCGGCCGCGGCAGTGCCTCTTGCCGAAAAGGCAAACGTCCGGCTCCTTCTCCCACAAGGAAGGGCCCAGCCCTGAAAGCACTTGCTGCTCTTCACCTACCCTTGGAACCCTATCTACAGGCACAACAGCACTGGGGATCTGTGCTTTCCCAGAGACCCAACATCTCATGGCGCTCGGCCGCGGCAGAGCCTCTTGCCGAAAAGGCAAACGTCCGGCTCCTTCTCCCACAAGGAAGGGCCCAGCCCTGAAAGCTCTTGCTGCTCTTCACCTACCCTTGGAACCCTATCTACAGGCACAACAGCAGTGGGGATCTGTGCTTTCCCAGAGACGCAACATCTCATTGCGCTCCGTCACGGCAGAGCCTCTTGCCGAAAAGGCAAACGTCCGGCTCCTTCTCCCACAAGGAAGGGCCCAGCTCTGAAAGCTCCTGATGTTCTTCACCTACCCTTGGAACCCTATCTACAGGCACAACAGCACTGGGGATCTGTGCTTTCCCAGAGACTCAACATCTCATGGCGCTCGGCAGCGAAAGAGCCTCTTGCCGAAAAGGTAAACGTCCGGCTCCTTCTCCCACAAGGAAGGGCCCAGCCCTGAAAGCTCTTGCTGCTCTTCACGGTGCCTTGGCGCCCTATCTACAGGCACAACAGCACTGGGGATCTGTGGTTTCCCAGAGACGCAACATCTCATGGCGCTCGGGCCGCGGCATCGCCTCTTGCCGAAATGGCAAACGTCCGTCTCCTTCTCCCACAAGGAAGGGCCCAGCCCTGAAAGCTCTTGCTGCTCTTCACCTACCCTTGGAACCCTATCTACAGGCACAACAGCAGTGGGGATCTGTGCTTTCCCAGAGACGCAACATCTCATGGCGCTCGGCCGCGGCAGAGCCTCTTGCCGAAAAGGCAAACGTCCGGCTCCTTCTCCCACAAGGAAGGGCCCAGCCCTGAAAGCTCCTGCTGCTCTTCACCTACCCTTGGAACCCTATCTACAGGCACAACAGCAGTGGGGGATCTGTGCTTTCCCAGAGACGCAACATCTCATGGCGCTCGGCAGCGAAAGAGCCTGTTGCTGAAAAGGCAAACGTCCGGCTCCTTCTCCCACAAGGAAGGGCCCAGCCCTGAAAGCTCTTGCTGCTCTTCACGGTGCCTTGGCACCCTATCTACAGGCACAAAAGCAGTGGGGATCTGTGCTGTCCCAGAGACGCAACATCTCATGGCGCTCGGGCAAGGCAGAGCCTCTTGCCGAAAAGGCAAACGTCTGGCTCCTTCTCCCACAAGGAAGGGCCCAGCCCTGAAAGCTCTTGCTGCTCTTCATGGTGCCTTGGTGCCCTATCTACAGGCACAACAGCAGTGGGGATCTGTGCTTTCCCAGAGACTCAACATCTCATGGCGCTCGGCCGCGGCAGTGCCTCTTGCCGAAATGGCAAACGTCCGTCTCCTTCTCCCACAAGGAAGGGCCCAGACCTGAAAGCTCTTACTGCTCTTCACCTACCATTGGCGCCCTATCTACAGGCACAACAGCACTGCGGATCTGTGCTTTCCCAGAGACGCAACATCTCATGGCGCTCGGCCGCGGCAGAGCCAATTGCCGAAAAGGCAAACGTCCGTCTCCTTCTCCCACAAGGAAGGGCCCAGCCCTGAAAGCTCTTGCTGCTCTTCACGGTGCCTTGGCACCCTATCTACAGGCACAACAGCACTGGGGATCTGTGCTTTCCCAGAGGCGCAACATCTCATGGCGCTCGGCAGCGGCAGAGCCTCTTGCCGAAAAGGCAAACGTCCGACTCCTTCTCCAACAAGGAAGGGCCCAGCCCTGAAAGCTCTTGCTGCTCTTCACGGTGCCTTGGCGCCCTATCTACAGGCAGAGCAGCACTGGGGATCTGTGCTTTCCCAGAAACGCAACATCTCATGGTGGTCGGCCGCGGCAGAGCCTCTTGCCGAAAAGGCAAACGTCCGGCTCCTTCTCCCACAAGGAAGGGCCCAGCCCTGAAAGCTCTTGCTGCTCTTCACCTACCCTTGGCGCCCTATCTACAGGCACAACAGCAGTGGGGATCTGTGCTTTCCCAGAGATGCAACATCTCATGGCGCTCTAACGCGGCAGAGCTTCTTGCCGAAAAGGCAAACGTCCAGCTCCTTCTCCCACAAGGAAGGGCCCAGCCCTGAAAGCTCTTGCTGCTCTTCACAGTGCCTTGGCACCCTATCTACAGGCACAACAGCAGTGGGGATCTGTGCTTTCCCAGAGACGCAACATCTCATAGCGCTCGGCCGTGGCAGAGCCTCTTGCCGAAAAGGCAAACGTCCGGCTCCTTCTCCCACAAGGAAGGGCCCAGCCCTGAAAGCTCTTGCTGCTCTTCACCTTCCCTTGGCGCCCTATCTACAGGCACAACAGCACTGGGGATCTGTGCTTTCCCAGAGACGCAACATCTCATGGCGCTCGGTCACGGCAGAGCCTCTTGCCGAAAAGGCAAACGTCCGGCTCCTTCTCCCACAAGGAAGGGCCCAGCCCTGAAAGCTCCTGCTGCTCTTCACCTACCCTTGGAACCCTATCTACAGGCACAACAGCACTGGGGGATCTGTGCTTTCCCAGAGACGCAACATCTCATGGCGCTCGGCATCGAAAGAGCCTCTTGCCGAAAAGGCAAACGTCCGTCTCCTTCTCCCAAAAGGAAGGGCCCAGCCCTGAAAGCTCTTGCTGCTCTTCACGGTGCCTTGGCGCCCTATCTACAGGCACAACAGCACTGGGGATCTGTGCTTTCCCAGAGACGCAACATCTCATGGCGCTCGGCCGCGGCAAAGCCTCTTGCCGAAATGGCAAATGTCCGGCTCCTTCTCCCACAAGGAAGGGCCCAGCCCTGAAAGCTCTTGCTGCTCTTCAACTACCCTTGGTGCCCTATCTACAGGCACAACAGCAGTGGGGATCTGTGCTTTCCCAGAGACGCAACATCTCATGGCGCTCGGCCGCGGCAGAGCCAATTGCCGAAAAGGCAAACGTCCGGCTCCTTCTCCCACAAGGAAGGGCCAGCCCTGAAAGCTCTTGCTGCTCTTGACGGTGCCTTGGCACCCTATCTACAGGCACAACAGCAGTGGGCATCTCTGATTTCCCAGAGACGCAACATCTCATGGCGCTCGGCCGCGGCAGTGCATCTTGCCGAAAAGGCAAACGTCCGGCTCCTTCTCCCACAAGGAAGGGCCCAGCCCTGAAAGCTCTTGCTGCTCTTCACGGTGCCTTGGCGCCCTATCTACAGGCACAACAGCAGTGGGCATCTCTGCTTTCCCAGAGACGCAACATCTCATGGCGCTCGGCGGCAGCAGAGCCTCTTGCCGAAAAGGCAAACGTCCGGCTCCTTCTCCCACAAGGAAGGGCCCAGCCCTGAAAGCTCTTGCTGCTCTTCACCTACCCTTGGCGCCCTATCTACAGGCACAACAGCACTGGGGATCTGTGCTTTCCCAGAGACGCAACATCTCATGGCACTCGGCCGCGTCAGTGCCTCTTGCCGAAATGGCAAACGTCCGGCTCCTTCTCCCACAAGGAAGGGCTCAGCCCTGAAAGCTCTTGCTGCTCTTCACCTACCCTCGGAACCCTATCTACAGGCACAACAGCAGTGGGGATCTGTTCTTTCCCAGAGACGCAACATCTCATGGCGCTCGGCCGCGGCAGAGCCTCTTGCTGAAAAGGCAAACGTCTGGCTCCTTCTCCCACAAGGAAGCGCCCAGCCCTGAAAGCTCTTGCTGCTCTTCACGGTGCCTTGGCACCCTATCTACAGGCACAACAGCAGTGGGGATCTGTGCTTTCCCAGAGACGCAACATCTCATGGCGCTCGGCCGCGGCAGAGCCTCTTGCCGAGAAGGCAAACGTCCGGCTCCTTCTCTCACAAGGAAGGGCCCAGCCCTGAAAGCTCTTGCTGCTCTTCATGGTGCCTTGGTGCCTTATCTACAGTCACAACAGCAGTGGGGATCTGTGCTGTCCCAGAGACGCAACATCTCATGGCGCTCGGGCACGGCAGAGCCTCTTGCCGAAAAGGCAAACGTCCAGCTCCTTCTCCCACAAGGAAGGGCCCAGCCCTGAAAGCTCTTGCTGCTCTTCACGGTGCCTTGGTGCCCTATCTACAGGCACAACAGCAGTGGGGATCTGTGCTTTCCCAGAGACGCAACATCTCATGGCGCTTAGCAGCAGAAGAGCCTCTTGCCGAAAAGGCAAACGTCCAGCTCCTTCTCCCACAAGGAAGGGCCCAGCCCTGAAAGCTCTTGCTGCTCTTCACGGTGCCTTGGTGCCTTATCTGCAGGCACAACAGCACTGGCGACCTGTGCTGTCCGAGAGACGCAACATCTCATGGCGCTCGGGCACGGCAGAGCCTCTTGCTGAAAAGACAAACTTCCGGCTCCTTCTCCCACAAGGAAGGGCCCAGCCCTGAAAGCTGTTGCTGCTTTTCACGGTGCCTTGGTGCCCTATCTACAGGCACAGAAGCACTGGGGATCTGTGCTTTCCCAGAGGCGCAACATCTCATGGCAGTCGGCCGCAGCAAAGCCTCTTGCCGAAAAGGCAAACGTCCGGATCCCTCTCCCACAAGGAAGGGCCCAGCCCTGAAAGCTCTTGCTGCTCTTCACGGTGCCTTGGCGCCCTATCTACAGGCAGAGCAGCACTGGGGATCTGTGCTTTCCCAGAGACGCAACATCTCATGGTGGTCGGCCGCGGCAGAGCCTCTTGCCGAAAAGGCAAACGTCCGGCTCCTTCTCCCACAAGGAAGGGCCCAGCCCTGAAAGCTCTTGCTGCTCTTCACCTACCCTTGGCGCCCTATCTACAGGCACAACAGCAGTGGGGATCTGTGCTTTCCCAGAGACGCAACATCTCATGGCGCTCGGCCGCGGCACAGCCTCTTGCCGAAAAGGCAAACGTCCAGCTCCTTCTCCCACAAGGAAGGGCCCAGCCCTGAAAGCTCTTGCTGCTCTTCACAGTGCCTTGGCACCCTATCTACAGGCACAACAGCAGTGGGGATCTGTGCTTTCCCAGAGACGCAACATCTCATAGCGCTCGGCCGTGGCAGAGCCTCTTGCCGAAAAGGCAAACGTCCGGCTCCTTCTCCCACAAGGAAGGGCCCAGCCCTGAAAGCTCTTGCTGCTCTTCACCTTCCCTTGGCGCCCTATCTACAGGCACAACAGGACTGGGGATCTGTGCTTTCCCAGAGACGCAACATCTCATGGCGCTCGGTCACGGCAGAGCCTCTTGCCGAAAAGGCAAACGTCCGGCTCCTTCTCCCACAAGGAAGGGCCCAGCCCTGAAAGCTCCTGCTGCTCTTCACCTACCCTTGGAACCCTATCTACAGGCACAACAGCACTGGGGATCTGTGCTTTCCCAGAGACACAACATCTCATGGCGCTCGGCAGCGAAAGAGCCTCTTGCCGAAAAGGCAAACGTCCGTCTCCTTCTCCCAAAAGGAAGGGCCCAGCCCTGAAAGCTCTTGCTGCTCTTCACGGTGCCTTGGCGCCCTATCTACAGGCACAACAGCACTGGGGATCTGTGCTTTCCCAGAGACGCAACATCTCATGGCGCTCGGCCGCGGCAAAGCCTCTTGCCGAAATGGCAAATGTCCGGCTCCTTCTCCCACAAGGAAGGGCCCAGCCCTGAAAGCTCTTGCTGCTCTTCACCTACCCTTGGTGCCCTATCTACAGGCACAACAGCAGTGGGGATCTGTGCTTTCCCAGAGACGCAACATCTCATGGCGCTCGGCCGCGGCAGAGCCTCTTGCTGAAAAGGCAAACGTCTGGCTCCTTCTCCCACAAGGAAGCGCCCAGCCCTGAAAGCTCTTGCTGCTCTTCACGGTGCCTTGGCACCCTATCTACAGGCACAACAGCAGTGGGGATCTGTGCTTTCCCAGAGACGCAACATCTCATGGCGCTCGGCCGCGGCAGAGCCTCTTGCCGAGAAGGCAAACGTCCGGCTCCTTCTCTCACAAGGAAGGGCCCAGCCCTGAAAGCTCTTGCTGCTCTTCATGGTGCCTTGGTGCCTTATCTACAGTCACAACAGCAGTGGGGATCTGTGCTGTCCCAGAGACGCAACATCTCATGGCGCTCTAACGCGGCAGAACATCTTGCCGAAAAGGCAAACGTCCAGCTCCTTCTCCCACAAGGAAGGGCCCAGCCCTGAAAGCTCTTGCTGCTCTTCACGGTGCCTTGGTGCCCTATCTACAGGCACAACAGCAGTGGGGATCTGTGCTTTCCCAGAGACGCAACATCTCATGGCGCTTAGCAGCAGAAGAGCCTCTTGCCGAAAAGGCAAACGTCCAGCTCCTTCTCCCACAAGGAAGGGCCCAGCCCTGAAAGCTCTTGCTGCTCTTCACGGTGCCTTGGTGCCTTATCTGCAGGCACAACAGCACTGGCGACCTGTGCTGTCCGAGAGACGCAACATCTCATGGCGCTCGGGCACGGCAGAGCCTCTTGCCGAAAAGACAAACGTCCGGCTCCTTCTCCCACAAGGAAGGGCCCAGCCCTGAAAGCTGTTGCTGCTTTTCACGGTGCCTTGGTGCCCTATCTACAGGCACAGAAGCACTGGGGATCTGTGCTTTCCCAGAGGCGCAACATCTCATGGCAGTCGGCTGCAGCCAAGCCTCTTGCCGAAAAGGCAAACGTCCGGCCCCTTCTCCCACAAGGAAGGGCCCAGCCCTGAAAGCTCTTGCTGCACTTCACCTACCCTTGGCGCCCTGTCTACAGGCACAACAGCGCTGGGGATCTGTGCTTTCCCAGAGGCGCAACATCTCATGGCGCTCGGCCGCGGCAGAGCCTCTTGCCAAAAAGTCAAACGTCCGGCTCCTTCTCCCACAAGGAAGGGCCCAGCCCTGAAAGCTCTTGCTGCTCTTCACCTACCTTTGGCGCCCTATCTACAGGCACAACAGCAGTGGGGATCTGTGCTTTCCCAGAGGCGCAACATCTCATGGCTCTTAGCAGCAGAAGAGCCTCTTGCCAAAAAGGCAAACGTCCGTCTCCTTCTCCCACAAGGAAGGGCCCAGCTCTGAAAGCTCTTGCTGCTCTTCACGGTGCCTTGGCGCCCTATCTACAGGCACAACAGCACTGGGGATCTGTGCTTTCCCAGAGATGCAATATCTCATGGCGCTCGGCCGCGGCAGAGCCTATTGCCGAGAAGGCAAACGTCCGGCTCCTTCTCCCACAAGGAAGGGCCCAGCCCTGAAAGCTCTTGCTGCTCTTCATGGTGCCTTGGTGCCTTATCTACAGGCACAACACAGTTGGGATCTGTGCTGTCCCAGAGACGCAACATCTCATGGCGCTCGTGCACGGCAGAGCCTCTTGCCGAAAAGGCAAACGTCCAGCTCCTTCTCCCACAAGGAAGGGCCCAGCCCTGAAAGCTCTTGCTGCTCTTCACTGTGCCTTGGTGCCCTATCTACAGGCACAACAGCACTGGGGATCTGTGCTTTCCCAGAGACGCAACATCTCATGGCGCTTAGCAGCAGAAGAGCCTCTTGCCGAAAAGGCAAACGTCCGGCTCCTTCTCCCACAAGGAAGGGCCCAGCCCTGAAAGCTCTTGCTGCTCTTCACGGTGCCTTGGTGCCCTATCTACAGGCACAACAGCAGTGGGGATCTGTGCTTTCCCAGAGACGCAACATCTCATGGCGCTTAGCAGCAGAAGAGCCTCTTGCCGAAAAGGCAAACGTCCGGCTCCTTCTCCCACAAGGAAGGGCCCAGCCCTGAAAGCTCTTGCTGCTCTTCACCTACCCTTGGCGCCCTATCTAAAGGCACAGCAGCACTGGGGATCTGTGCTTTCCCAGAGACGCAACATCTCATGGCGCTCGGCCGCGGCAGAGCCTCTTGCCAAAAAGGCAAACGTCCGGCTCCTTCTCCCACAAGGAAGGGCCCAGCCCTGAAAGCTCTTGCTGCTCTTCACGGTGCCTTGGCGCCCTATCTACAGGCACAACAGCACTGGGGATCTGTGCTTTCCCAGAGACGCAACATTTCATGGCGGTCGGCCGCGGCAGCGCCTCTTGCCGAAATGGCAAACGTCCGGCTCCTTCTCCCACAAGGAAGGGCCCAGCCCTGAAAGCTCTTGCTGCTCTTCACAATGCCTTGGCGCCCTATCTACAGGCACAACAGCACTGGGGATCTGTGCTTTCCCAGAGACTCAACATCTCATGGCGCTCGGCCGCGGCAGAGCCTCTTGCCGAAATGGCAAACGTCCGTCTCCTTCTCCCACAAGGAAGGGCCCAGCCCTGAAAGCTCTTGCTGCTCTTCACCTACCCTTGGAACCCTATCTACAGGCACAACAGCAGTGGGGATCTGTGCTTTCCCAGAGACGCAACATCTCATGGCGCTCCGTCACGGCAGAGCCTCTTGCCGAAAAGGCAAACGTCCGGCTCCTTCTCCCACAAGGAAGGGCCCAGCTCTGAAAGCTCCTGATGTTCTTCACCTACCCTTGGAACCCTATCTACAGGCACAACAGCACTGGGGATCTGTGCTTTCCCAGAGACGCAACATCTCATGGCGCTTAGCAGCAGAAGAGCCTCTTGCCGAAAAGGCAAACGTCCGGCTCCTTCTCCCACAAGGAAGGGCCCAGCCCTGAAAGCTCTTGCTGCTCTTCACCTACCCTTGGCGCCCTATCTACAGGCACAGCAGCACTGGGGATCTGTGCTTTCCCAGAGACGCAACATCTCATGGCGCTCGGGCACGGCAGAGCCTCTTGCCGAAAACTCAAACGTCCAGCTCCTTCTCCCACAAGGAAGGGCCCAGCCCTGAAAGCTCTTGCTGCTCTTCACGGTGCCTTGGTGCCCTATCTACAGGCACAACAGCAGTGGGGATCTGTGCTTTCCCAGAGACGCAATATCTCATGGCGCTTAGCAGCAGAAGAGCCTCTTGCTGAAAAGGCAAACGTCCAGCTCCTTCTCCCACAAGGAAGGGCCCAGCCCTGAAAGCTCTTGCTGCTCTTCACGGTGCCTTGGCACCCTATCTACAGGCACAACAGCAGTGGGGATCTATGCTTTCCCAGAGACGCAACATCTCATGGCGCTCAGCCGCGGCAGAGCCTTTTGCCGAAAATGCAAACGTCCGGCTCCTTCTGCCACAAGGAAGGGCCCAGCCCTGAAAGCTCTTGCTGCTCTTCACCTACCCTTGGCGCCCTATCTACAGGCACAACAGCACTGGGGATCTGTGCTTTCCCAGAGACGCAACATCTCATGACGGTCGGCAGCGGCAAAGCCCCTTGCCGAAAAGGCAAACGTCCGGCTCCTTCTCCCACAAGGAAGGGCCCAGCCCTGAAAGCTCTTGCTGCTCTTCACGGTGCCTTGGCGCCCTATCTACAGGCACAGCAGCACTGGGGATCTGTGCTTTCCCAGAGACGCAACATCTCATGGCGCTCGTCCGTGGCAGAGCCTCTTGCCGAAAAGGCAAACGTCCGGCTCCTTCTCCCACAAGGAAGGGCCCAGCCCTGAAAGCTCTTGCTGCTCTTCACGGTGCCTTGGCGCCCTATCTACAGGCACAACAGCACTGGGGATCTGTGCTTTCCCAGATACGCAACATCTAATGGCGCTCGTCCGCGGCCGAGCGTCTTGCCGAAAAGGCAAACGTCTGGCTCCTTCTCCCACAAGGAAGGGCCCAGCCCTGTAAGTTCTTGCTGCTCTTCACGGTGCCTTGGCGCCCTATCTACAGGCACAACAGCAGTGGGGATCTGTGCTTTCCCAGAGACGCAACATTTCATGGCGGTGGGCCGCGGCAAAGCCTCTTGCCGAAAAGGCAAACGTCCGTCTACTTCTCCCACAAGGAAGGGCCCAGCCCTGAAAGCTCTTGCTGCTCTTCACCTACCCTTTGAACCCTATCTACAGGCACAACAGCAGTGGGCATCTCTGCTTTCCCAGAGACGCAACATCTCATGGCGCTCGGCCGCGGCAGAGCCTCTTGCTGAAAAGTCAAACGTCCGGCTCCTTCTGCCACAAGGAAGGGCCCAGCCCTGAAAGCTCTTGCTGCTCTTCACCTACCCTTGGAACCCTATCTACAGGCACAAAAGCACTGGGGATCTGTGCTTTCCCAGAGTCGCAACATCTCATGGCGCTTAGCAGAAGAAGAGCCTCTTGCCGAAAAGGCAAACGTCCGGCTCCTTCTCCCACAAGGAAGGGCCCAGCCCTGAAAGCTCTTGCTGCTCTTCACCTACCCTTGGCGCCCTATCTACAGGCACAGCAGCACTGGGGATCTGTGCTTTCCCAGAGACGCAACATCTCATGGCAGTCGACCGCAGCAAAGACTCTTGCCGAAAAGGCAAACGTCCGGCTCCTTCTCCCACAAGGAAGGGCCCAGCCCTGAAAGCTCTTGCTGGTCTTCACGGTGCCTTGGTGCCCTATCTACAGTCACAACAGCACTGGGGATCTGTGCTTTCCCAGAGACGCAACATCTCATGGCGCTCGGCCACGGCAGTGCCTCTTGCCGAAATGGCAAACGTCCGGCTCCTTCTCCCACAAGGAAGGGCCCAGCCCTGAAAGCTCTTGCTGCTCTTCACCTACCCTTGGTGCCCTATCTACAGGCACAACAGCACTGGGGATCTGTGCTTTCCCAGAAACGCAACATCTCATGGCGCTCGGCCGCGGCAGCGCCTCATGCCGAAATGGCAAACGTCCGGCTCCTTTTCCCACAAGGAAGGGCACAGCCCTGAAAGCTCTTGCTGCTCTTCACGGTGCCTTGGTGCCCTATCTACAGTCACAACAGCACTGGGGGTCTGTGCTTTCCCAGAGACGCAACATCTCATGGCGCTCGGCCGCGGCAGAGCCTCTTGCCGAAATGGCAAACGTCCGGCTCCTTCTCCCACAAGGAAGGGCCCAGCCCTGAAAGCTCTTGCTGCTCTTCACAATGCCTTGGCGCCCTATCTACAGGCACAACAGCACTGGGGATCTGTGCTTTCCCAGAGACTCAACATCTCATGGCGCTCGGCCGCGGCAGAGCCTCTTGCAGAAATGGCAAACGTCCGTCTCCTTCTTCCACAAGGAAGGGCCCAGCCCTGAAAGCTCTTGCTGCTCTTCACCTACCCTTGGAACCCTATCTACAGGCACAACAGCAGTGGGGATCTGTGCTTTCCCAGAGACGCAACATCTCATGGCGCTCGGCCACGGCAGAGCCTCTTGCCGAAAAGGCAAACGTCCGGCTCCTTCTCCCACAAGGAAGGGCCCAGCTCTGAAAGCTCCTGATGTTCTTCACCTACCCTTGGAACCCTATCTACAGGCACAACAGCACTGGCGATCTGTGCTTTCCCAGAGACTCAACATCTCATGGCGGTCGGCAGCGAAAGAGCCTCTTGCCGAAAAGGTAAACGTCCGGCTCCTTCTCCCACAAGGAAGGGCCCAGCCCTGAAAGCTCTTGCTGCTCTTCACGGTGCCTTGGCGCCCTATCTACAGGCACAACAGCACTGGGGATCTGTGCTTTCCCAGAGACGCAACATCTCATGGCGCTCGGCCGCGGCATCGCCTCTTGCCGAAATGGCAAACGTCCGTCTCCTTCTCCCACAAGGAAGGGCCCAGCCCTGAAAGCTCTTGCTGCTCTTCACCTACCCTTGGAACCCTATCTACAGGCACAACAGCAGTGGGGATCTGTGCTTTCCCAGAGACGCAACATCTCATGGCGCTCGGCCGCGGCATCGCCTCTTGCCGAAATGGCAAACGTCCGTCTACTTCTCCCACAAGGAAGGGCCCAGCCCTGAAAGCTCTTGCTGCTCTTCACCTACCCTTGGAACCCTATCTACAGGCACAACAGCAGTGGGGATCTGTGCTTTCCCAGAGACGCAACATCTCATGGCGCTCGGCCGCGGCAGTGCCTCTTGCCAAAAAGGCAAACGTCCGGCTCCTTCTCCCACAAGGAAGGGCCCAGCCCTGAAAGCTCTTGCTGCTCTTCATGGTGCCTTGGCGCCCTATCTACAGGCACAACAGCAGTGGGGATCTGTGCTTTCCCAGAGACGCAACATCTCATGGCGCTCGGCCGCGGCACAGCCTCTTGCCGAAAAGGCAAACGTCCGGCTCCTTCTCCCACAAGGAAGGGCCCAGCCCTGAAAGCTCTTGCTGCTCTTCACGGTGCCTTGGCGCCCTATCTACAGGCACAACAGCAGTGGGGATCTGTGCTTTCCCAGAGACGCAACATCTCATGGCGCTCGGCCGCGGCAGAGCCTCTTGCCGAAAAGGCAAACGTCCGGCTCCTTCTCCCACAAGGAAGGGCCCAGCCCTGAAAGCTCCTGCTGCTCTTCACCTACCCTTGGAACCCTATCTACAGGCACAACAGCAGTGGGGATCTGTGCTTTCCCAGAGACGCAACATCTCATGGCGCTCGGCAGCGAAAGAGCCTCTTGCTGAAAAGGCAAACGTCCGTCTCCTTCTCCCACAAGGAAGGGCCCAGCCCTGAAAGCTCTTGCTGCTCTTCACGGTGCCTTGGCACCCTATCTACAGGCACAAAAGCAGTGGGGATCTGTGCTGTCCCAGAGACGCAACATCTCATGGCGCTCGGGCACGGCAGAGCCTCTTGCCGAAAAGGCAAACGTCCGGCTCCTTCTCCCACAAGGAAGGGCCCAGCCCTGAAAGCTCTTGCTGCTCTTCATGGTGCCTTGGTGCCCTATCTACAGGCACAACAGCAGTGGGGATCTGTGCTTTCCCAGAGACTCAACATCTCATGGCGCTCGGCCGCGGCAGTGCCTCTTGCCGAAATGGCAAACGTCCGTCTCCTTCTCCCACAAGGAAGGGCCCAGACCTGAAAGCTCTTGCTGCTCTTCACCTACCATTGGCGCCCTATCTACAGGCACAACAGCAGTGGGGATCTGTGCTTTCCCAGAGACGCAACATCTCATGGCGCTCGGCCGCGGCAGAGCCAATTGCCGAAAAGGCAAACGTCCGTCTCCTTCTCCCACAAGGAAGGGCCCAGCCCTGAAAGCTCTTGCTGCTCTTCACGGTGCCTTGGCACCCTATCTACAGGCACAACAGCACTGGGGATCTGTGCTTTCCCAGAGGCGCAACATCTCATGGCGCTCGGCAGCGGCAGAGCCTCTTGCCGAAAAGGCAAACGTCCGACTCCTTCTCCAACAAGGAAGGGCCCAGCCCTGAAAGCTCTTGCTGCTCTTCACCTACCCTTGGTGCCCTATCTACAGGCACAACAGCACTGGGGATCTGTGCTTTCCCAGAGACGCAACATCTCATGGCGCTCGGCCGCGGCAGCGCCTCATGCCGAAATGGCAAACGTCCGGCTCCTTCTCCCACAAGGAAGGGCCCAGCCCTGAAAGCTCTTGCTGCTCTTCACGGTGCCTTGGTGCTTTATCTACAGTCACAACAGCACTGGGGATCTGTGCTTTCCCAGAGACGCAACATCTCATGGCGCTCGGTCGCGGCAGCGCCTCTTGCCGAAATGGCAAACGTCCGGCTCCTTCTCCCACAAGGAAGGGCCCAGCCCTGAAAGCTCTTGCTGCTCTTCACAATGCCTTGGCGCCCTATCTACAGGCACAACAGCACTGGGGATCTGTGCTTTCCCAGAGACTCAACATCTCATGGCGCTCGGCCGCGGCAGAGCCTCTTGCAGAAATGGCAAACGTCCGTCTCCTTCTTCCACAAGGAAGGGCCCAGCCCTGAAAGCTCTTGCTGCTCTTCACCTACCCTTGGAACCCTATCTACAGGCACAACAGCAGTGGGGATCTGTGCTTTCCCAGAGACGCAACATCTCATGGCGCTCGGCCGCGTCAGAGCCTCTTGCCGAAAAGGCAAACGTCCGGCTCCTTCTCCCACAAGGAAGGGCCCAGCTCTGAAAGCTCCTGATGTTCTTCACCTACCCTTGGAACCCTATCTACAGGCACAACAGCACTGGCGATCTGTGCTTTCCCAGAGACTCAACATCTCATGGCGGTCGGCAGCGAAAGAGCCTCTTGCCGAAAAGGTAAACGTCCGGCTCCTTCTCCCACAAGGAAGGGCCCAGCCCTGAAAGCTCTTGCTGCTCTTCACGGTGCCTTGGCGCCCTATCTACAGGCACAACAGCACTGGGGATCTGTGCTTTCCCAGAGACGCAACATCTCATGGCGCTCGGCCGCGGCATCGCCTCTTGCCGAAATGGCAAACGTCCGTCTCCTTCTCCCACAAGGAAGGGCCCAGCCCTGAAAGCTCTTGCTGCTCTTCACCTACCCTTGGAACCCTATCTACAGGCACAACAGCAGTGGGGATCTGTGCTTTCCCAGAGACGCAACATCTCATGGCGCTCGGCCGCGGCATCGCCTCTTGCCGAAATGGCAAACGTCCGTCTACTTCTCCCACAAGGAAGGGCCCAGCCCTGAAAGCTCTTGCTGCTCCTCACCTACCCTTGGAACCCTATCTACAGGCACAACAGCAGTGGGGATCTGTGCTTTCCCAGAGACGCAACATCTCATGGCGCTCGGCCGCGGCAGAGCCAATTGCCGAAAAGGCAAACGTCCGTCTCCTTCTCCCACAAGGAAGGGCCCAGCCCTGAAAGCTCTTGCTGCTCTTCACGGTGCCTTGGCACCCTATCTACAGGCACAACAGCACTGGGGATCTGTGCTTTCCCAGAGGCGCAACATCTCATGGCGCTCGGCAGCGGCAGAGCCTCTTGCCGAAAAGGCAAACGTCCGACTCCTTCTCCAACAAGGAAGGGCCCAGCCCTGAAAGCTCTTGCTGCTCTTCACCTACCCTTGGTGCCCTATCTACAGGCACAACAGCACTGGGGATCTGTGCTTTCCCAGAGACGCAACATCTCATGGCGCTCGGCCGCGGCAGCGCCTCATGCTGAAATGGCAAACGTCCGGCTCCTTCTCCCACAAGGAAGGGCACAGCCCTGAAAGCTCTTGCTGCTCTTCACGGTGCCTTGGTGCCCTATCTACAGTCACAACAGCACTGGGGATCTGTGCTTTCCCAGAGACGCAACATCTCATGGCGCTCGGCCGCGGCAGCGCCTCTTGCCGAAATGGCAAACGTCCGGCTCCTTCTCCCACAAGGAAGGGCCCAGCCCTGAAAGCTCTTGCTGCTCTTCACAATGCCTTGGCGCCCTATCTACAGGCACAACAGCAGTGGGGATCTGTGCTTTCCCAGAGACTCAACATCTCATGGCGCTCGGCCGCGGCAGAGCCTCTTGCAGAAATGGCAAACGTCCGTCTCCTTCTTCCACAAGGAAGGGCCCAGCCCTGAAAGCTCTTGCTGCTCTTCACCTACCCTTGGAACCCTATCTACAGGCACAACAGCAGTGGGGATCTGTGCTTTCCCAGAGACGCAACATCTCATGGCGCTCGGCCACGGCAGAGCCTCTTGCCGAAAAGGCAAACGTCCGGCTCCTTCTCCCACAAGGAAGGGCCCAGCCCTGAAAGCTCTTGCTGGTCTTCACGGTGCCTTGGTGCCCTATCTACAGTCACAACAGCACTGGGGATCTGTGCTTTCCCAGAGACGCAACATCTCATGGCGCTCGGCCACGGCAGTGCCTCTTGCCGAAATGGCAAACGTCCGGCTCCTTCTCCCACAAGGAAGGGCCCAGCCCTGAAAGCTCTTGCTGCTCTTCACCTACCCTTGGTGCCCTATCTACAGGCACAACAGCACTGGGGATCTGTGCTTTCCCAGAAACGCAACATCTCATGGCGCTCGGCCGCGGCAGCGCCTCATGCCGAAATGGCAAACGTCCGGCTCCTTTTCCCACAAGGAAGGGCACAGCCCTGAAAGCTCTTGCTGCTCTTCACGGTGCCTTGGTGCCCTATCTACAGTCACAACAGCACTGGGGATCTGTGCTTTCCCAGAGACGCAACATCTCATGGCGCTCGGCCGCGGCAGAGCCTCTTGCCGAAATGGCAAACGTCCGGCTCCTTCTCCCACAAGGAAGGGCCCAGCCCTGAAAGCTCTTGCTGCTCTTCACAATGCCTTGGCGCCCTATCTACAGGCACAACAGCACTGGGGATCTGTGCTTTCCCAGAGACTCAACATCTCATGGCGCTCGGCCGCGGCAGAGCCTCTTGCAGAAATGGCAAACGTCCGTCTCCTTCTTCCACAAGGAAGGGCCCAGCCCTGAAAGCTCTTGCTGCTCTTCACCTACCCTTGGAACCCTATCTACAGGCACAACAGCAGTGGGGATCTGTGCTTTCCCAGAGACGCAACATCTCATGGCGCTCGGCCACGGCAGAGCCTCTTGCCGAAAAGGCAAACGTCCGGCTCCTTCTCCCACAAGGAAGGGCCCAGCTCTGAAAGCTCCTGATGTTCTTCACCTACCCTTGGAACCCTATCTACAGGCACAACAGCACTGGCGATCTGTGCTTTCCCAGAGACTCAACATCTCATGGCGGTCGGCAGCGAAAGAGCCTCTTGCCGAAAAGGTAAACGTCCGGCTCCTTCTCCCACAAGGAAGGGCCCAGCCCTGAAAGCTCTTGCTGCTCTTCACGGTGCCTTGGCGCCCTATCTACAGGCACAACAGCACTGGGGATCTGTGCTTTCCCAGAGACGCAACATCTCATGGCGCTCGGCCGCGGCATCGCCTCTTGCCGAAATGGCAAACGTCCGTCTCCTTCTCCCACAAGGAAGGGCCCAGCCCTGAAAGCTCTTGCTGCTCTTCACCTACCCTTGGAACCCTATCTACAGGCACAACAGCAGTGGGGATCTGTGCTTTCCCAGAGACGCAACATCTCATGGCGCTCGGCCGCGGCATCGCCTCTTGCCGAAATGGCAAACGTCCGTCTACTTCTCCCACAAGGAAGGGCCCAGCCCTGAAAGCTCTTGCTGCTCTTCACCTACCCTTGGAACCCTATCTACAGGCACAACAGCAGTGGGGATCTGTGCTTTCCCAGAGACGCAACATCTCATGGCGCTCGGCCGCGGCAGTGCCTCTTGCCAAAAAGGCAAACGTCCGGCTCCTTCTCCCACAAGGAAGGGCCCAGCCCTGAAAGCTCTTGCTGCTCTTCATGGTGCCTTGGCGCCCTATCTACAGGCACAAAAGCAGTGGGGATCTGTGCTTTCCCAGAGACGCAACATCTCATGGCGCTCGGCCGCGGCACAGCCTCTTGCCGAAAAGGCAAACGTCCGGCTCCTTCTCCCACAAGGAAGGGCCCAGCCCTGAAAGCTCTTGCTGCTCTTCACGGTGCCTTGGCGCCCTATCTACAGGCACAACAGCAGTGGGGATCTGTGCTTTCCCAGAGACGCAACATCTCATGGCGCTCGGCCGCGGCAGAGCCTCTTGCCGAAAAGGCAAACGTCCGGCTCCTTCTCCCACAAGGAAGGGCCCAGCCCTGAAAGCTCCTGCTGCTCTTCACCTACCCTTGGAACCCTATCTACAGGCACAACAGCAGTGGGGATCTGTGCTTTCCCAGAGACGCAACATCTCATGGCGCTCGGCAGCGAAAGAGCCTCTTGCTGAAAAGGCAAACGTCCGTCTCCTTCTCCCACAAGGAAGGGCCCAGCCCTGAAAGCTCTTGCTGCTCTTCACGGTGCCTTGGCACCCTATCTACAGGCACAAAAGCAGTGGGGATCTGTGCTGTCCCAGAGACGCAACATCTCATGGCGCTCGGGCACGGCAGAGCCTCTTGCCGAAAAGGCAAACGTCCGGCTCCTTCTCCCACAAGGAAGGGCCCAGCCCTGAAAGCTCTTGCTGCTCTTCATGGTGCCTTGGTGCCCTATCTACAGGCACAACAGCAGTGGGGATCTGTGCTTTCCCAGAGACTCAACATCTCATGGCGCTCGGCCGCGGCAGTGCCTCTTGCCGAAATGGCAAACGTCCGTCTCCTTCTCCCACAAGGAAGGGCCCAGACCTGAAAGCTCTTGCTGCTCTTCACCTACCATTGGCGCCCTATCTACAGGCACAACAGCACTGCGGATCTGTGCTTTCCCAGAGACGCAACATCTCATGGCGCTCGGCCGCGGCAGAGCCAATTGCCGAAAAGGCAAACGTCCGTCTCCTTCTCCCACAAGGAAGGGCCCAGCCCTGAAAGCTCTTGCTGCTCTTCACGGTGCCTTGGCACCCTATCTACAGGCACAACAGCACTGGGGATCTGTGCTTTCCCAGAGGCGCAACATCTCATGGCGCTCGGCAGCGGCAGAGCCTCTTGCCGAAAAGGCAAACGTCCGACTCCTTCTCCAACAAGGAAGGGCCCAGCCCTGAAAGCTCTTGCTGCTCTTCACCTACCCTTGGTGCCCTATCTACAGGCACAACAGCGCTGGGGATCTGTGCTTTCCCAGAGACGCAACATCTCATGGCGCTCGGCCGCGGCAGCGCCTCATGCCGAAATGGCAAACGTCCGGCTCCTTCTCCCACAAGGAAGGGCACAGCCCTGAAAGCTCTTGCTGCTCTTCACGGTGCCTTGGTGCCCTATCTACAGTCACAACAGCACTGGGGATCTGTGCTTTCCCAGAGACGCAACATCTCATGGCGCTCGGTCGCGGCAGCGCCTCTTGCCGAAATGGCAAACGTCCGGCTCCTTCTCCCACAAGGAAGGGCCCAGCCCTGAAAGCTCTTGCTGCTCTTCACAATGCCTTGGCGCCCTATCTACAGGCACAACAGCACTGGGGATCTGTGCTTTCCCAGAGACTCAACATCTCATGGCGCTCGGCCGCGGCAGAGCCTCTTGCAGAAATGGCAAACGTCCGTCTCCTTCTTCCACAAGGAAGGGCCCAGCCCTGAAAGCTCTTGCTGCTCTTCACCTACCCTTGGAACCCTATCTACAGGCACAACAGCAGTGGGGATCTGTGCTTTCCCAGAGACGCAACATCTCATGGCGCTCGGCCGCGTCAGAGCCTCTTGCCGAAAAGGCAAACGTCCGGCTCCTTCTCCCACAAGGAAGGGCCCAGCTCTGAAAGCTCCTGATGTTCTTCACCTACCCTTGGAACCCTATCTACAGGCACAACAGCACTGGCGATCTGTGCTTTCCCAGAGACTCAACATCTCATGGCGGTCGGCAGCGAAAGAGCCTCTTGCCGAAAAGGTAAACGTCCGGCTCCTTCTCCCACAAGGAAGGGCCCAGCCCTGAAAGCTCTTGCTGCTCTTCACGGTGCCTTGGCGCCCTATCTACAGGCACAACAGCACTGGGGATCTGTGCTTTCCCAGAGACGCAACATCTCATGGCGCTCGGCCGCGGCATCGCCTCTTGCCGAAATGGCAAACGTCCGTCTCCTTCTCCCACAAGGAAGGGCCCAGCCCTGAAAGCTCTTGCTGCTCTTCACCTACCCTTGGAACCCTATCTACAGGCACAACAGCAGTGGGGATCTGTGCTTTCCCAGAGACGCAACATCTCATGGCGCTCGGCCGCGGCATCGCCTCTTGCCGAAATGGCAAACGTCCGTCTACTTCTCCCACAAGGAAGGGCCCAGCCCTGAAAGCTCTTGCTGCTCTTCACCTACCCTTGGAACCCTATCTACAGGCACAACAGCAGTGGGGATCTGTGCTTTCCCAGAGACGCAACATCTCATGGCGCTCGGCCGCGGCAGAGCCAATTGCCGAAAAGGCAAACGTCCGTCTCCTTCTCCCACAAGGAAGGGCCCAGCCCTGAAAGCTCTTGCTGCTCTTCACGGTGCCTTGGCACCCTATCTACAGGCACAACAGCACTGGGGATCTGTGCTTTCCCAGAGGCGCAACATCTCATGGCGCTCGGCAGCGGCAGAGCCTCTTGCCGAAAAGGCAAACGTCCGACTCCTTCTCCAACAAGGAAGGGCCCAGCCCTGAAAGCTCTTGCTGCTCTTCACCTACCCTTGGTGCCCTATCTACAGGCACAACAGCACTGGGGATCTGTGCTTTCCCAGAGACGCAACATCTCATGGCGCTCGGCCGCGGCAGCGCCTCATGCCGAAATGGCAAACGTCCGGCTCCTTCTCCCACAAGGAAGGGCACAGCCCTGAAAGCTCTTGCTGCTCTTCACGGTGCCTTGGTGCCCTATCTACAGTCACAACAGCACTGGGGATCTGTGCTTTCCCAGAGACGCAACATCTCATGGCGCTCGGCCGCGGCAGCGCCTCTTGCCGAAATGGCAAACGTCCGGCTCCTTCTCCCACAAGGAAGGGCCCAGCCCTGAAAGCTCTTGCTGCTCTTCACAATGCCTTGGCGCCCTATCTACAGGCACAACAGCAGTGGGGATCTGTGCTTTCCCAGAGACTCAACATCTCATGGCGCTCGGCCGCGGCAGAGCCTCTTGCAGAAATGGCAAACGTCCGTCTCCTTCTTCCACAAGGAAGGGCCCAGCCCTGAAAGCTCTTGCTGCTCTTCACCTACCCTTGGAACCCTATCTACAGGCACAACAGCAGTGGGGATCTGTGCTTTCCCAGAGACGCAACATCTCATGGCGCTCGGCCACGGCAGAGCCTCTTGCCGAAAAGGCAAACGTCCGGCTCCTTCTCCCACAAGGAAGGGCCCAGCTCTGAAAGCTCCTGATGTTCTTCACCTACCCTTGGAACCCTATCTACAGGCACAACAGCACTGGCGATCTGTGCTTTCCCAGAGACTCAACATCTCATGGCGGTCGGCAGCGAAAGAGCCTCTTGCCGAAAAGGTAAACGTCCGGCTCCTTCTCCCACAAGGAAGGGCCCAGCCCTGAAAGCTCTTGCTGCTCTTCACGGTGCCTTGGCGCCCTATCTACAGGCACAACAGCACTGGGGATCTGTGCTTTCCCAGAGACGCAACATCTCATGGCGCTCGGCCGCGGCATCGCCTCTTGCCGAAATGGCAAACGTCCGTCTCCTTCTCCCACAAGGAAGGGCCCAGCCCTGAAAGCTCTTGCTGCTCTTCACCTACCCTTGGAACCCTATCTACAGGCACAACAGCAGTGGGGATCTGTGCTTTCCCAGAGACGCAACATCTCATGGCGCTCGGCCGCGGCATCGCCTCTTGCCGAAATGGCAAACGTCCGTCTACTTCTCCCACAAGGAAGGGCCCAGCCCTGAAAGCTCTTGCTGCTCTTCACCTACCCTTGGAACCCTATCTACAGGCACAACAGCACTGGGGATCTGTGCTTTCCCAGAGACGCAACATCTCATGGCGCTCGGCCGCGGCAGTGCCTCTTGCCAAAAAGGCAAACGTCCGGCTCCTTCTCCCACAAGGAAGGGCCCAGCCCTGAAAGCTCTTGCTGCTCTTCATGGTGCCTTGGCGCCCTATCTACAGGCACAACAGCAGTGGGGATCTGTGCTTTCCCAGAGACGCAACATCTCATGGCGCTCGGCCGCGGCACAGCCTCTTGCCGAAAAGGCAAACGTCCGGCTCCTTCTCCCACAAGGAAGGGCCCAGCCCTGAAAGCTCTTGCTGCTCTTCACGGTGCCTTGGCGCCCTATCTACAGGCACAACAGCAGTGGGGATCTGTGCTTTCCCAGAGACGCAACATCTCATGGCGCTCGGCCGCGGCAGAGCCTCTTGCTGAAAAGGCAAACGTCCGGCTCCTTCTCCCACAAGGAAGGGCCCAGCCCTGAAAGCTCTTGTGCTCTTCACGGTGCCTTGGCGCCCTATCAACAGGCACAACAGCAGTGGGCATTTCTGCTTTCCAAGAGACGCAACATCTCATGGCGCTCGGCCGCGGCAGTGCATCTTGCCGAGAAGGCAAACGTCCGGCTCCTTCTGCCACAAGGAAGGGCCCAGCCCTGAAAGCTCTTGCTGCTCTTCACCTACCCTTGGCGCCCTATCTACAGGCACAACACCACTGGGGATCTGTGCATTCCCAGAGACGCAACATCTCATGGCGCTTAGCAGCAGAAGAGCCTCTTGCCGAAAAGGCAAACATCCGGCTCCTTCTCCCACAAGGAAGGGCCCAGCCCTGAAAGCTCTTGCTGCTCTTCACGGTGCCTTGGCGCCCTATCTACAGGCACAACAGCAGTGGGGATCTGTGCTTTCCCAGAGACGCAACATTTCATGGCGGTCGGCCGCGGCAGCGCCTCTTGCCGAAATGGCAAACGTCCGGCTCCTTCTCCCACAAGGAAGGGCCCAGCCCTGAAAGCTCTTGCTGCTCTTCACGGTGCCTTGGCGCCCTATCTACAGGCACAACAGCACTGGGGATCTGTGCTTTCCCAGAGACTCAACATCTCATGGCGCTCGGCCGCGGCAGAGCCTCTTGCCAAAATGGCAAACGTCCGTCTCCTTCTCCCACAAGGAAGGGCCCAGCCCTGAAAGCTCTTGCTGCTCTTCACCTACCCTTGGAACCCTATCTACAGGCACAACAGCAGTGGGGATCTGTGCTTTCCCAGAGACGCAACATCTCATTGCGCTCCGTCACGGCAGAGCCTCTTGCCGAAAAGGCAAACGTCCGGCTCCTTCTCCCACAAGGAAGGGCCCAGCTCTGAAAGCTCCTGATGTTCTTCACCTACCCTTGGAACCCTATCTACAGGCACAACAGCACTGGGGATCTGTGCTTTCCCAGAGACTCAACATCTCATGGCGCTCGGCAGCGAAAGAGCCTCTTGCCGAAAAGGCAAACGTCCGGCTCCTTCTCCCACAAGGAAGGGCCCAGCCCTGAAAGCTCTTGCTGCTCTTCACCTACCCTTGGAACCCTATCTACAGGCACAACAGCAGTGGGGATCTGTGCTTTCCCAGAGACGCAACATCTCATGGCGCTCGGCCGCGGCAGAGCCTCTTGCCGAAAAGGCAAACGTCCGGCTCCTTCTCCCACAAGGAAGGGCCCAGCCCTGAAAGCTCCTGCTGCTCTTCACCTACCCTTGGAACCCTATCTACAGGCACAACAGCACTGGGGATCTGTGCTTTCCCAGAGACGCAACATCTCATGGCGCTCGGCAGCGAAAGAGCCTGTTGCCGAAAAGGCAAACGTCCGGCTCCTTCTCCCACAAGGAAGGGCCCAGCCCTGAAAGCTCTTGCTGCTCTTCACGGTGCCTTGGCACCCTATCTACAGGCACAAAAGCAGTGGGGATCTGTGCTGTCCCAGAGACGCAACATCTCATGGCGCTCGGGCAAGGCAGAGCCTCTTGCCGAAAAGGCAAACGTCTGGCTCCTTCTCCCACAAGGAAGGGCCCAGCCCTGAAAGCTCTTGCTGCTCTTCACCTACCCTTGGAACCCTATCTACAGGCACAACAGCAGTGGGGATCTGTGCTTTCCCAGAGACGCAACATCTCATGGCGCTCGGCCGCGGCAGTGCCTCTTGCCAAAAAGGCAAACGTCCGGCTCCTTCTCCCACAAGGAAGGGCCCAGCCCTGAAAGCTCTTGCTGCTCTTCATGGTGCCTTGGCGCCCTATCTACAGGCACAACAGCAGTGGGGATCTGTGCTTTCCCAGAGACGCAACATCTCATGGCGCTCGGCCGTGGCACAGCCTCTTGCCGAAAAGGCAAACGTCCGGCTCCTTCTCCCACAAGGAAGGGCCCAGCCCTGAAAGCTCTTGCTGCTCTTCACGGTGCCTTGGCGCCCTATCTACAGGCACAACAGCAGTGGGGATCTGTGCTTTCCCAGAGACGCAACATCTCATGGCGCTCGGCCGCGGCAGAGCCTCTTGCTGAAAAGGCAAACGTCCGGCTCCTTCTCCCACAAGGAAGGGCCCAGCCCTGAAAGCTCTTGTGCTCTTCACGGTGCCTTGGCGCCCTATCTACAGGCACAACAGCAGTGGGCATTTCTGCTTTCCAAGAGACGCAACATCTCATGGCGCTCGGCCGCGGCAGTGCATCTTGCCGAGAAGGCAAACGTCCGGCTCCTTCTGCCACAAGGAAGGGCCCAGCCCTGAAAGCTCTTGCTGCTCTTCACCTACCCTTGGCGCCCTATCTACAGGCACAACACCACTGGGGATCTGTGCATTCCCAGAGACGCAACATCTCATGGCGCTTAGCAGCAGAAGAGCCTCTTGCCGAAAAGGCAAACATCCGGCTCCTTCTCCCACAAGGAAGGGCCCAGCCCTGAAAGCTCTTGCTGCTCTTCACGGTGCCTTGGCGCCCTATCTACAGGCACAACAGCAGTGGGGATCTGTGCTTTCCCAGAGACGCAACATTTCATGGCGGTCGGCCGCGGCAGCGCCTCTTGCCGAAATGGCAAACGTCCGGCTCCTTCTCCCACAAGGAAGGGCCCAGCCCTGAAAGCTCTTGCTGCTCTTCACAATGCCTTGGCGCCCTATCTACAGGCACAACAGCACTGGGGATCTGTGCTTTCCCAGAGACTCAACATCTCATGGCGCTCGGCCGCGGCAGAGCCTCTTGCCGAAATGGCAAACGTCCGTCTCCTTCTCCCACAAGGAAGGGCCCAGCCCTGAAAGCTCTTGCTGCTCTTCACCTACCCTTGGAACCCTATCTACAGGCACAACAGCAGTGGGGATCTGTGCTTTCCCAGAGACGCAACATCTCATTGCGCTCCGTCACGGCAGAGCCTCTTGCCGAAAAGGCAAACGTCCGGCTCCTTCTCCCACAAGGAAGGGCCCAGCTCTGAAAGCTCCTGATGTTCTTCACCTACCCTTGGAACCCTATCTACAGGCACAACAGCACTGGGGATCTGTGCTTTCCCAGAGACTCAACATCTCATGGCGCTCGGCAGCGAAAGAGCCTCTTGCCGAAAAGGTAAACGTCCGGCTCCTTCTCCCACAAGGAAGGGCCCAGCCCTGAAAGCTCTTGCTGCTCTTCACGGTGCCTTGGCGCCCTATCTACAGGCACAACAGCACTGGGGATCTGTGGTTTCCCAGAGACGCAACATCTCATGGCGCTCGGCCGCGGCATCGCCTCTTGCCGAAATGGCAAACGTCCGTCTCCTTCTCCCACAAGGAAGGGCCCAGCCCTGAAAGCTCTTGCTGCTCTTCACCTACCCTTGGAACCCTATCTACAGGCACAACAGCAGTGGGGATCTGTGCTTTCCCAGAGACGCAACATCTCATGGCGCTCGGCCGCGGCAGAGCCTCTTGCCGAAAAGGCAAACGTCCGGCTCCTTCTCCCACAAGGAAGGGCCCAGCCCTGAAAGCTCCTGCTGCTCTTCACCTACCCTTGGAACCCTATCTACAGGCACAACAGCAGTGGGGATCTGTGCTTTCCCAGAGACGCAACATCTCATGGCGCTCGGCAGCGAAAGAGCCTGTTGCTGAAAAGGCAAACGTCCGGCTCCTTCTCCCACAAGGAAGGGCCCAGCCCTGAAAGCTCTTGCTGCTCTTCACGGTGCCTTGGCACCCTATCTACAGGCACAAAAGCAGTGGGGATCTGTGCTGTCCCAGAGACGCAACATCTCATGGCGCTCGGGCAAGGCAGAGCCTCTTGCCGAAAAGGCAAACGTCTGGCTCCTTCTCCCACAAGGAAGGGCCCAGCCCTGAAAGCTCTTGCTGCTCTTCATGGTGCCTTGGTGCCCTATCTACAGGCACAACAGCAGTGGGGATCTGTGCTTTCCCAGAGACTCAACATCTCATGGCGCTCGGCCGCGGCAGTGCCTCTTGCCGAAATGGCAAACGTCCGTCTCCTTCTCCCACAAGGAAGGGCCCAGACCTGAAAGCTCTTACTGCTCTTCACCTACCATTGGCGCCCTATCTACAGGCACAACAGCACTGCGGATCTGTGCTTTCCCAGAGACGCAACATCTCATGGCGCTCGGCCGCGGCAGAGCCAATTGCCGAAAAGGCAAACGTCCGTCTCCTTCTCCCACAAGGAAGGGCCCAGCCCTGAAAGCTCTTGCTGCTCTTCACGGTGCCTTGGCACCCTATCTACAGGCACAACAGCACTGGGGATCTGTGCTTTCCCAGAGGCGCAACATCTCATGGCGCTCGGCAGCGGCAGAGCCTCTTGCCGAAAAGGCAAACGTCCGACTCCTTCTCCAACAAGGAAGGGCCCAGCCCTGAAAGCTCTTGCTGCTCTTCACGGTGCCTTGGCGCCCTATCTACAGGCAGAGCAGCACTGGGGATCTGTGCTTTCCCAGAAACGCAACATCTCATGGTGGTCGGCCGCGGCAGAGCCTCTTGCCGAAAAGGCAAACGTCCGGCTCCTTCTCCCACAAGGAAGGGCCCAGCCCTGAAAGCTCTTGCTGCTCTTCACCTACCCTTGGCGCCCTATCTACAGGCACAACAGCAGTGGGGATCTGTGCTTTCCCAGAGATGCAACATCTCATGGCGCTCTAACGCGGCAGAGCTTCTTGCCGAAAAGGCAAACGTCCAGCTCCTTCTCCCACAAGGAAGGGCCCAGCCCTGAAAGCTCTTGCTGCTCTTCACAGTGCCTTGGCACCCTATCTACAGGCACAACAGCAGTGGGGATCTGTGCTTTCCCAGAGACGCAACATCTCATAGCGCTCGGCCGTGGCAGAGCCTCTTGCCGAAAAGGCAAACGTCCGGCTCCTTCTCCCACAAGGAAGGGCCCAGCCCTGAAAGCTCTTGCTGCTCTTCACCTTCCCTTGGCGCCCTATCTACAGGCACAACAGCACTGGGGATCTGTGCTTTCCCAGAGACGCAACATCTCATGGCGCTCGGTCACGGCAGAGCCTCTTGCCGAAAAGGCAAACGTCCGGCTCCTTCTCCCACAAGGAAGGGCCCAGCCCTGAAAGCTCCTGCTGCTCTTCACCTACCCTTGGAACCCTATCTACAGGCACAACAGCACTGGGGATCTGTGCTTTCCCAGAGACGCAACATCTCATGGCGCTCGGCATCGAAAGAGCCTCTTGCCGAAAAGGCAAACGTCCGTCTCCTTCTCCCAAAAGGAAGGGCCCAGCCCTGAAAGCTCTTGCTGCTCTTCACGGTGCCTTGGCGCCCTATCTACAGGCACAACAGCACTGGGGATCTGTGCTTTCCCAGAGACGCAACATCTCATGGCGCTCGGCCGCGGCAAAGCCTCTTGCCGAAATGGCAAATGTCCGGCTCCTTCTCCCACAAGGAAGGGCCCAGCCCTGAAAGCTCTTGCTGCTCTTCAACTACCCTTGGTGCCCTATCTACAGGCACAACAGCAGTGGGGATCTGTGCTTTCCCAGAGACGCAACATCTCATGGCGCTCGGCCGCGGCAGAGCCAATTGCCGAAAAGGCAAACGTCCGGCTCCTTCTCCCACAAGGAAGGGCCAGCCCTGAAAGCTCTTGCTGCTCTTGACGGTGCCTTGGCACCCTATCTACAGGCACAACAGCAGTGGGCATCTCTGATTTCCCAGAGACGCAACATCTCATGGCGCTCGGCCGCGGCAGTGCATCTTGCCGAAAAGGCAAACGTCCGGCTCCTTCTCCCACAAGGAAGGGCCCAGCCCTGAAAGCTCTTGCTGCTCTTCACGGTGCCTTGGCGCCCTATCTACAGGCACAACAGCAGTGGGCATCTCTGCTTTCCCAGAGACGCAACATCTCATGGCGCTCGGCGGCAGCAGAGCCTCTTGCCGAAAAGGCAAACGTCCGGCTCCTTCTCCCACAAGGAAGGGCCCAGCCCTGAAAGCTCTTGCTGCTCTTCACCTACCCTTGGCGCCCTATCTACAGGCACAACAGCACTGGGGATCTGTGCTTTCCCAGAGACGCAACATCTCATGGCACTCGGCCGCGTCAGTGCCTCTTGCCGAAATGGCAAACGTCCGGCTCCTTCTCCCACAAGGAAGGGCTCAGCCCTGAAAGCTCTTGCTGCTCTTCACCTACCCTCGGAACCCTATCTACAGGCACAACAGCAGTGGGGATCTGTTCTTTCCCAGAGACGCAACATCTCATGGCGCTCGGCCGCGGCAGAGCCTCTTGCTGAAAAGGCAAACGTCTGGCTCCTTCTCCCACAAGGAAGCGCCCAGCCCTGAAAGCTCTTGCTGCTCTTCACGGTGCCTTGGCACCCTATCTACAGGCACAACAGCAGTGGGGATCTGTGCTTTCCCAGAGACGCAACATCTCATGGCGCTCGGCCGCGGCAGAGCCTCTTGCCGAGAAGGCAAACGTCCGGCTCCTTCTCTCACAAGGAAGGGCCCAGCCCTGAAAGCTCTTGCTGCTCTTCATGGTGCCTTGGTGCCTTATCTACAGTCACAACAGCAGTGGGGATCTGTGCTGTCCCAGAGACGCAACATCTCATGGCGCTCGGGCACGGCAGAGCCTCTTGCCGAAAAGGCAAACGTCCAGCTCCTTCTCCCACAAGGAAGGGCCCAGCCCTGAAAGCTCTTGCTGCTCTTCACGGTGCCTTGGTGCCCTATCTACAGGCACAACAGCAGTGGGGATCTGTGCTTTCCCAGAGACGCAACATCTCATGGCGCTTAGCAGCAGAAGAGCCTCTTGCCGAAAAGGCAAACGTCCAGCTCCTTCTCCCACAAGGAAGGGCCCAGCCCTGAAAGCTCTTGCTGCTCTTCACGGTGCCTTGGTGCCTTATCTGCAGGCACAACAGCACTGGCGACCTGTGCTGTCCGAGAGACGCAACATCTCATGGCGCTCGGGCACGGCAGAGCCTCTTGCCGAAAAGACAAACGTCCGGCTCCTTCTCCCACAAGGAAGGGCCCAGCCCTGAAAGCTGTTGCTGCTTTTCACGGTGCCTTGGTGCCCTATCTACAGGCACAGAAGCACTGGGGATCTGTGCTTTCCCAGAGGCGCAACATCTCATGGCAGTCGGCTGCAGCCAAGCCTCTTGCCGAAAAGGCAAACGTCCGGCCCCTTCTCCCACAAGGAAGGGCCCAGCCCTGAAAGCTCTTGCTGCACTTCACCTACCCTTGGCGCCCTGTCTACAGGCACAACAGCGCTGGGGATCTGTGCTTTCCCAGAGGCGCAACATCTCATGGCGCTCGGCCGCGGCAGAGCCTCTTGCCAAAAAGTCAAACGTCCGGCTCCTTCTCCCACAAGGAAGGGCCCAGCCCTGAAAGCTCTTGCTGCTCTTCACCTACCTTTGGCGCCCTATCTACAGGCACAACAGCAGTGGGGATCTGTGCTTTCCCAGAGGCGCAACATCTCATGGCTCTTAGCAGCAGAAGAGCCTCTTGCCGAAAAGGCAAACGTCCGTCTCCTTCTCCCACAAGGAAGGGCCCAGCTCTGAAAGCTCTTGCTGCTCTTCACGGTGCCTTGGCGCCCTATCTACAGGCACAACAGCACTGGGGATCTGTGCTTTCCCAGAGATGCAATATCTCATGGCGCTCGGCCGCGGCAGAGCCTATTGCCGAGAAGGCAAACGTCCGGCTCCTTCTCCCACAAGGAAGGGCCCAGCCCTGAAAGCTCTTGCTGCTCTTCATGGTGCCTTGGTGCCTTATCTACAGGCACAACACAGTTGGGATCTGTGCTGTCCCAGAGACGCAACATCTCATGGCGCTCGTGCACGGCAGAGCCTCTTGCCGAAAAGGCAAACGTCCAGCTCCTTCTCCCACAAGGAAGGGCCCAGCCCTGAAAGCTCTTGCTGCTCTTCACTGTGCCTTGGTGCCCTATCTACAGGCACAACAGCACTGGGGATCTGTGCTTTCCCAGAGACGCAACATCTCATGGCGCTTAGCAGCAGAAGAGCCTCTTGCCGAAAAGGCAAACGTCCGGCTCCTTCTCCCACAAGGAAGGGCCCAGCCCTGAAAGCTCTTGCTGCTCTTCACGGTGCCTTGGTGCCCTATCTACAGGCACAACAGCAGTGGGGATCTGTGCTTTCCCAGAGACGCAACATCTCATGGCGCTTAGCAGCAGAAGAGCCTCTTGCCGAAAAGGCAAACGTCCGGCTCCTTCTCCCACAAGGAAGGGCCCAGCCCTGAAAGCTCTTGCTGCTCTTCACCTACCCTTGGCGCCCTATCTAAAGGCACAGCAGCACTGGGGATCTGTGCTTTCCCAGAGACGCAACATCTCATGGCGCTCGGCCGCGGCAGAGCCTCTTGCCAAAAAGGCAAACGTCCGGCTCCTTCTCCCACAAGGAAGGGCCCAGCCCTGAAAGCTCTTGCTGCTCTTCACGGTGCCTTGGCGCCCTATCTACAGGCACAACAGCAGTGGGCATCTCTGATTTCCCAGAGACGCAACATCTCATGGCGCTCGGCCGCGGCAGAGCCTCTTGCCGAAAAGGCAAACGTCCGGCTCCTTCTGCCACAAGGAAGGGCCCAACCCTGAAAGCTCTTGCTGCTCTTCACGGTGCCTTGGCGCCCTATCTACAGGCACAACAGCAGTGGGCATCTCTGCTTTCCCAGAGACGCAACATCTCATGGCCATCGGCCGCGGCAGAGCCTCTTGCCGAAAAGGCAAACATCCGGCTCCTTCTCCCACAAGGAAGGGCCCAGCCCTGAAAGCTCTTGCTGCTCTTCACCTACCCTTGGCGCCCTATCTACAGGCACAACAGCACTGGGGATCTGTGCTTTCCCAGAGACGCAACATCTCATGAGGGTTGGCGGCGGCAAAGACTCTTGCCGAAAAGGCAAACGTCCAGCTCCTTCTCCCACAAGGAAGGGCCCAGCCCTGAAAGCTGTTGCTGCTCTTCACGGTGCCTTGGCGCCCAATCTACAGGCACAACAGCAGTGGGGATCTGTGCTTTCCCAGAGGCGCAACATCTCATGGCGCTCGGCCGCGGCAGAGCCTCTTGCCGAAAAGGCAAACTTCCGGCTCCTTCTGCCACAAGGAAGGGCCCAGCCCTGAAAGGTCTTGCTGCTCTTCACGGTGCCTTGGCGCCCTATCTACAGGCACAACAGCAGTGGGCATATCTGCTTTCCCAGAGACGCAACATCTCATGGCGCTCGTGCACGGCAGAGCCTCTTGCCGAAATGGCAAACGTCCGGCTCCTTCTGCCACAAGGAAGGGCCCAGCCCTGAAAGCTCTTGCTGCTCTTCACGGTGCCTTGGCGCCCTATCTACAGGCACAACAGCAGTGGGCATCTCTGCTTTCCCAGAGACGCAACATCTCATGGCCATCGGCTGCGGCAGAGCCTCTTGCCGAAAAGGCAAACGTCCGGCTCCTTCTCCCACAAGGAAGGGCCCAGCCCTGAAAGCTGTTACTGCTCTTCACCTACCCTTGGCGCCCTATCTACAGGCACAACAGCACTGGGGATCTGTGCTTTCCCAGAGACACAACATCTCATGCCGCTCGGCCGGGGCAGAGCGTCTTGCCGAAAAGGCAAACGTCAGGCTCCTTCTCCCACAAGGAAGGGCCCAGCCCTGAAAGCTCTTGCTGCTCTTCACCTACCCTTGCAACCCTATCTACAGGCACAACAGCACTGGTGATCTTTGCTTTCCCAGAGGCGCAACATCTCATGGCGCTCGGCCGCGGCAGAGCCTCTTTCCGAAAAGGCAAACGTCCGGCTCCTTCTCCCACAAGGAAGGGCCCAGCCCTGAAAGCTCTTGCTGCTCTTCACCTACCCTTGGCGCCCTATCTACAGGCACAACAGCACTGGGGATCTGTGCTTTCCCAGAGACGCAACATCTCATGGCGCTCGGCCGCGGCAGTGCCTCTTGCCGAAAAGGCAAACGTCCGGCTCCTTCTCCACAAGGAAGGGCCCAGCCCTGAAAGCTCTTGCTGCTCTTCACCTACCCTTGGAACCCTATCTACAGGCACAACAGCACTGGGGATCTGTGCTTTCCCAGAGACCCAACATCTCATGGCGCTCGGCCGCGGCAGAGCCTCTTGCCGAAAAGGCAAACGTCCGGCTCCTTCTCCCACAAGGAAGGGCCCAGCCCTGAAAGCTCTTGCTGCTCTTCACCTACCCTTGGAACCCTATCTACAGGCACAACAGCAGTGGGGATCTGTGCTTTCCCAGAGACGCAACATCTCATTGCGCTCCGTCACGGCAGAGCCTCTTGCCGAAAAGGCAAACGTCCGGCTCCTTCTCCCACAAGGAAGGGCCCAGCTCTGAAAGCTCCTGATGTTCTTCACCTACCCTTGGAACCCTATCTACAGGCACAACAGCACTGGGGATCTGTGCTTTCCCAGAGACTCAACATCTCATGGCGCTCGGCAGCGAAGAGCTCTTGCCGAAAAGGTAAACGTCGGCTCCTTCTCCCACAAGGAAGGGCCCAGCCCTGAAAGCTCTTGCTGCTCTTCACGGTGCCTTGGCGCCCTATCTACAGGCACAACAGCACTGGGGATCTGTGTTTCCCAGAGACGCAACATCTCATGGCGCTCGGCCGCGGCATCGCCTCTTGCCGAAATGGCAAACGTCCGTCTCCTTCTCCCACAAGGAAGGGCCCAGCCCTGAAAGCTCTTGCTGCTCTTCACCTACCCTTGGAACCCTATCTACAGGCACAACAGCAGTGGGGATCTGTGCTTTCCCAGAGACGCAACATCTCATGGCGCTCGGCCGCGGCAGAGCCTCTTGCCGAAAGGCAAACGTCCGGCTCCTTCTCCCACAAGGAAGGGCCCAGCCCTGAAAGCTCCTGCTGCTCTTCACCTACCCTTGGAACCCTATCTACAGGCACAACAGCAGTGGGGATCTGTGCTTTCCCAGAGACGCAACATCTCATGGCGCTCGGCAGCGAAAGAGCCTGTTGCTGAAAAGGCAAACGTCCGGCTCCTTCTCCCACAAGGAAGGGCCCAGCCCTGAAAGCTCTTGCTGCTCTTCACGGTGCCTTGGCACCCTATCTACAGGCACAAAAGCAGTGGGGATCTGTGCTGTCCCAGAGACGCAACATCTCATGGCGCTCGGGGCAAGGCAGAGCCTCTTGCCGAAAAGGCAAACGTCTGGCTCCTTCTCCCACAAGGAAGGGCCCAGCCCTGAAAGCTCTTGCTGCTCTTCATGGTGCCTTGGTGCCCTATCTACAGGCACAACAGCAGTGGGGATCTGTGCTTTCCCAGAGACTCAACATCTCATGGCGCTCGGCCGCGGCAGTGCCTCTTGCCGAAATGGCAAACGTCCGTCTCCTTCTCCCACAAGGAAGGGCCCAGACCTGAAAGCTCTTACTGCTCTTCACCTACCATTGGCGCCCTATCTACAGGCACAACAGCACTGCGGATCTGTGCTTTCCCAGAGACGCAACATCTCATGGCGCTCGGCCGCGGCAGAGCCAATTGCCGAAAAGGCAAACGTCCGTCTCCTTCTCCCACAAGGAAGGGCCCAGCCCTGAAAGCTCTTGCTGCTCTTCACGGTGCCTTGGCACCCTATCTACAGGCACAACAGCACTGGGGATCTGTGCTTTCCCAGAGGCGCAACATCTCATGGCGCTCGGCAGCGGCAGAGCCTCTTGCCGAAAAGGCAAACGTCCGACTCCTTCTCCAACAAGGAAGGGCCCAGCCCTGAAAGCTCTTGCTGCTCTTCACGGTGCCTTGGCGCCCTATCTACAGGCAGAGCAGCACTGGGGATCTGTGCTTTCCCAGAAACGCAACATCTCATGGTGGTCGGCCGCGGCAGAGCCTCTTGCCGAAAAGGCAAACGTCCGGCTCCTTCTCCCACAAGGAAGGGCCCAGCCCTGAAAGCTCTTGCTGCTCTTCACCTACCCTTGGCGCCCTATCTACAGGCACAACAGCAGTGGGGATCTGTGCTTTCCCAGAGATGCAACATCTCATGGCGCTCTAACGCGGCAGAGCTTCTTGCCGAAAAGGCAAACGTCCAGCTCCTTCTCCCACAAGGAAGGGCCCAGCCCTGAAAGCTCTTGCTGCTCTTCACAGTGCCTTGGCACCCTATCTACAGGCACAACAGCAGTGGGGATCTGTGCTTTCCCAGAGACGCAACATCTCATAGCGCTCGGCCGTGGCAGAGCCTCTTGCCGAAAAGGCAAACGTCCGGCTCCTTCTCCCACAAGGAAGGGCCCAGCCCTGAAAGCTCTTGCTGCTCTTCACCTTCCCTTGGCGCCCTATCTACAGGCACAACAGCACTGGGGATCTGTGCTTTCCCAGAGACGCAACATCTCATGGCGCTCGGTCACGGCAGAGCCTCTTGCCGAAAAGGCAAACGTCCGGCTCCTTCTCCCACAAGGAAGGGCCCAGCCCTGAAAGCTCCTGCTGCTCTTCACCTACCCTTGGAACCCTATCTACAGGCACAACAGCACTGGGGATCTGTGCTTTCCCAGAGACGCAACATCTCATGGCGCTCGGCATCGAAAGAGCCTCTTGCCGAAAAGGCAAACGTCCGTCTCCTTCTCCCAAAAGGAAGGGCCCAGCCCTGAAAGCTCTTGCTGCTCTTCACGGTGCCTTGGCGCCCTATCTACAGGCACAACAGCACTGGGGATCTGTGCTTTCCCAGAGACGCAACATCTCATGGCGCTCGGCCGCGGCAAAGCCTCTTGCCGAAATGGCAAATGTCCGGCTCCTTCTCCCACAAGGAAGGGCCCAGCCCTGAAAGCTCTTGCTGCTCTTCAACTACCCTTGGTGCCCTATCTACAGGCACAACAGCAGTGGGGATCTGTGCTTTCCCAGAGACGCAACATCTCATGGCGCTCGGCCGCGGCAGAGCCAATTGCCGAAAAGGCAAACGTCCGGCTCCTTCTCCCACAAGGAAGGGCCAGCCCTGAAAGCTCTTGCTGCTCTTGACGGTGCCTTGGCACCCTATCTACAGGCACAACAGCAGTGGGCATCTCTGATTTCCCAGAGACGCAACATCTCATGGCGCTCGGCCGCGGCAGTGCATCTTGCCGAAAAGGCAAACGTCCGGCTCCTTCTCCCACAAGGAAGGGCCCAGCCCTGAAAGCTCTTGCTGCTCTTCACGGTGCCTTGGCGCCCTATCTACAGGCACAACAGCAGTGGGCATCTCTGCTTTCCCAGAGACGCAACATCTCATGGCGCTCGGCGGCAGCAGAGCCTCTTGCCGAAAAGGCAAACGTCCGGCTCCTTCTCCCACAAGGAAGGGCCCAGCCCTGAAAGCTCTTGCTGCTCTTCACCTACCCTTGGCGCCCTATCTACAGGCACAACAGCACTGGGGATCTGTGCTTTCCCAGAGACGCAACATCTCATGGCACTCGGCCGCGTCAGTGCCTCTTGCCGAAATGGCAAACGTCCGGCTCCTTCTCCCACAAGGAAGGGCTCAGCCCTGAAAGCTCTTGCTGCTCTTCACCTACCCTCGGAACCCTATCTACAGGCACAACAGCAGTGGGGATCTGTTCTTTCCCAGAGACGCAACATCTCATGGCGCTCGGCCGCGGCAGAGCCTCTTGCTGAAAAGGCAAACGTCTGGCTCCTTCTCCCACAAGGAAGCGCCCAGCCCTGAAAGCTCTTGCTGCTCTTCACGGTGCCTTGGCACCCTATCTACAGGCACAACAGCAGTGGGGATCTGTGCTTTCCCAGAGACGCAACATCTCATGGCGCTCGGCCGCGGCAGAGCCTCTTGCCGAGAAGGCAAACGTCCGGCTCCTTCTCTCACAAGGAAGGGCCCAGCCCTGAAAGCTCTTGCTGCTCTTCATGGTGCCTTGGTGCCTTATCTACAGTCACAACAGCAGTGGGGATCTGTGCTGTCCCAGAGACGCAACATCTCATGGCGCTCGGGCACGGCAGAGCCTCTTGCCGAAAAGGCAAACGTCCAGCTCCTTCTCCCACAAGGAAGGGCCCAGCCCTGAAAGCTCTTGCTGCTCTTCACGGTGCCTTGGTGCCCTATCTACAGGCACAACAGCAGTGGGGATCTGTGCTTTCCCAGAGACGCAACATCTCATGGCGCTTAGCAGCAGAAGAGCCTCTTGCCGAAAAGGCAAACGTCCAGCTCCTTCTCCCACAAGGAAGGGCCCAGCCCTGAAAGCTCTTGCTGCTCTTCACGGTGCCTTGGTGCCTTATCTGCAGGCACAACAGCACTGGCGACCTGTGCTGTCCGAGAGACGCAACATCTCATGGCGCTCGGGCACGGCAGAGCCTCTTGCTGAAAAGACAAACTTCCGACTCCTTCTCCCACAAGGAAGGGCCCAGCCCTGAAAGCTGTTGCTGCTTTTCACGGTGCCTTGGTGCCCTATCTACAGGCACAGAAGCACTGGGGATCTGTGCTTTCCCAGAGGCGCAACATCTCATGGCAGTCGGCCGCAGCAAAGCCTCTTGCCGAAAAGGCAAACGTCCGGATCCCTCTCCCACAAGGAAGGGCCCAGCCCTGAAAGCTCTTGCTGCTCTTCACGGTGCCTTGGCGCCCTATCTACAGGCAGAGCAGCACTGGGGATCTGTGCTTTCCCAGAGACGCAACATCTCATGGTGGTCGGCCGCGGCAGAGCCTCTTGCCGAAAAGGCAAACGTCCGGCTCCTTCTCCCACAAGGAAGGGCCCAGCCCTGAAAGCTCTTGCTGCTCTTCACCTACCCTTGGCGCCCTATCTACAGGCACAACAGCAGTGGGGATCTGTGCTTTCCCAGAGACGCAACATCTCATGGCGCTCGGCCGCGGCACAGCCTCTTGCCGAAAAGGCAAACGTCCAGCTCCTTCTCCCACAAGGAAGGGCCCAGCCCTGAAAGCTCTTGCTGCTCTTCACAGTGCCTTGGCACCCTATCTACAGGCACAACAGCAGTGGGGATCTGTGCTTTCCCAGAGACGCAACATCTCATAGCGCTCGGCCGTGGCAGAGCCTCTTGCCGAAAAGGCAAACGTCCGGCTCCTTCTCCCACAAGGAAGGGCCCAGCCCTGAAAGCTCTTGCTGCTCTTCACCTTCCCTTGGCGCCCTATCTACAGGCACAACAGGACTGGGGATCTGTGCTTTCCCAGAGACGCAACATCTCATGGCGCTCGGTCACGGCAGAGCCTCTTGCCGAAAAGGCAAACGTCCGGCTCCTTCTCCCACAAGGAAGGGCCCAGCCCTGAAAGCTCCTGCTGCTCTTCACCTACCCTTGGAACCCTATCTACAGGCACAACAGCACTGGGGATCTGTGCTTTCCCAGAGACACAACATCTCATGGCGCTCGGCAGCGAAAGAGCCTCTTGCCGAAAAGGCAAACGTCCGTCTCCTTCTCCCAAAAGGAAGGGCCCAGCCCTGAAAGCTCTTGCTGCTCTTCACGGTGCCTTGGCGCCCTATCTACAGGCACAACAGCACTGGGGATCTGTGCTTTCCCAGAGACGCAACATCTCATGGCGCTCGGCCGCGGCAAAGCCTCTTGCCGAAATGGCAAATGTCCGGCTCCTTCTCCCACAAGGAAGGGCCCAGCCCTGAAAGCTCTTGCTGCTCTTCACCTACCCTTGGTGCCCTATCTACAGGCACAACAGCAGTGGGGATCTGTGCTTTCCCAGAGACGCAACATCTCATGGCGCTCGGCCGCGGCAGAGCCTCTTGCTGAAAAGGCAAACGTCTGGCTCCTTCTCCCACAAGGAAGCGCCCAGCCCTGAAAGCTCTTGCTGCTCTTCACGGTGCCTTGGCACCCTATCTACAGGCACAACAGCAGTGGGGATCTGTGCTTTCCCAGAGACGCAACATCTCATGGCGCTCGGCCGCGGCAGAGCCTCTTGCCGAGAAGGCAAACGTCCGGCTCCTTCTCTCACAAGGAAGGGCCCAGCCCTGAAAGCTCTTGCTGCTCTTCATGGTGCCTTGGTGCCTTATCTACAGTCACAACAGCAGTGGGGATCTGTGCTGTCCCAGAGACGCAACATCTCATGGCGCTCTAACGCGGCAGAACATCTTGCCGAAAAGGCAAACGTCCAGCTCCTTCTCCCACAAGGAAGGGCCCAGCCCTGAAAGCTCTTGCTGCTCTTCACGGTGCCTTGGTGCCCTATCTACAGGCACAACAGCAGTGGGGATCTGTGCTTTCCCAGAGACGCAACATCTCATGGCGCTTAGCAGCAGAAGAGCCTCTTGCCGAAAAGGCAAACGTCCAGCTCCTTCTCCCACAAGGAAGGGCCCAGCCCTGAAAGCTCTTGCTGCTCTTCACGGTGCCTTGGTGCCTTATCTGCAGGCACAACAGCACTGGCGACCTGTGCTGTCCGAGAGACGCAACATCTCATGGCGCTCGGGCACGGCAGAGCCTCTTGCCGAAAAGACAAACGTCCGGCTCCTTCTCCCACAAGGAAGGGCCCAGCCCTGAAAGCTGTTGCTGCTTTTCACGGTGCCTTGGTGCCCTATCTACAGGCACAGAAGCACTGGGGATCTGTGCTTTCCCAGAGGCGCAACATCTCATGGCAGTCGGCTGCAGCCAAGCCTCTTGCCGAAAAGGCAAACGTCCGGCCCCTTCTCCCACAAGGAAGGGCCCAGCCCTGAAAGCTCTTGCTGCACTTCACCTACCCTTGGCGCCCTGTCTACAGGCACAACAGCGCTGGGGATCTGTGCTTTCCCAGAGGCGCAACATCTCATGGCGCTCGGCCGCGGCAGAGCCTCTTGCCAAAAAGTCAAACGTCCGGCTCCTTCTCCCACAAGGAAGGGCCCAGCCCTGAAAGCTCTTGCTGCTCTTCACCTACCTTTGGCGCCCTATCTACAGGCACAACAGCAGTGGGGATCTGTGCTTTCCCAGAGGCGCAACATCTCATGGCTCTTAGCAGCAGAAGAGCCTCTTGCCAAAAAGGCAAACGTCCGTCTCCTTCTCCCACAAGGAAGGGCCCAGCTCTGAAAGCTCTTGCTGCTCTTCACGGTGCCTTGGCGCCCTATCTACAGGCACAACAGCACTGGGGATCTGTGCTTTCCCAGAGATGCAATATCTCATGGCGCTCGGCCGCGGCAGAGCCTATTGCCGAGAAGGCAAACGTCCGGCTCCTTCTCCCACAAGGAAGGGCCCAGCCCTGAAAGCTCTTGCTGCTCTTCATGGTGCCTTGGTGCCTTATCTACAGGCACAACACAGTTGGGATCTGTGCTGTCCCAGAGACGCAACATCTCATGGCGCTCGTGCACGGCAGAGCCTCTTGCCGAAAAGGCAAACGTCCAGCTCCTTCTCCCACAAGGAAGGGCCCAGCCCTGAAAGCTCTTGCTGCTCTTCACTGTGCCTTGGTGCCCTATCTACAGGCACAACAGCACTGGGGATCTGTGCTTTCCCAGAGACGCAACATCTCATGGCGCTTAGCAGCAGAAGAGCCTCTTGCCGAAAAGGCAAACGTCCGGCTCCTTCTCCCACAAGGAAGGGCCCAGCCCTGAAAGCTCTTGCTGCTCTTCACGGTGCCTTGGTGCCCTATCTACAGGCACAACAGCAGTGGGGATCTGTGCTTTCCCAGAGACGCAACATCTCATGGCGCTTAGCAGCAGAAGAGCCTCTTGCCGAAAAGGCAAACGTCCGGCTCCTTCTCCCACAAGGAAGGGCCCAGCCCTGAAAGCTCTTGCTGCTCTTCACCTACCCTTGGCGCCCTATCTAAAGGCACAGCAGCACTGGGGATCTGTGCTTTCCCAGAGACGCAACATCTCATGGCGCTCGGCCGCGGCAGAGCCTCTTGCCAAAAAGGCAAACGTCCGGCTCCTTCTCCCACAAGGAAGGGCCCAGCCCTGAAAGCTCTTGCTGCTCTTCACGGTGCCTTGGCGCCCTATCTACAGGCACAACAGCAGTGGGCATCTCTGATTTCCCAGAGACGCAACATCTCATGGCGCTCGGCCGCGGCAGAGCCTCTTGCCGAAAAGGCAAACGTCCGGCTCCTTCTGCCACAAGGAAGGGCCCAACCCTGAAAGCTCTTGCTGCTCTTCACGGTGCCTTGGCGCCCTATCTACAGGCACAACAGCAGTGGGCATCTCTGCTTTCCCAGAGACGCAACATCTCATGGCCATCGGCCGCGGCAGAGCCTCTTGCCGAAAAGGCAAACATCCGGCTCCTTCTCCCACAAGGAAGGGCCCAGCCCTGAAAGCTCTTGCTGCTCTTCACCTACCCTTGGCGCCCTATCTACAGGCACAACAGCACTGGGGATCTGTGCTTTCCCAGAGACGCAACATCTCATGACGGTCGGCGGCGGCAAAGACTCTTGCCGAAAAGGCAAACGTCCAGCTCCTTCTCCCACAAGGAAGGGCCCAGCCCTGAAAGCTGTTGCTGCTCTTCACGGTGCCTTGGCGCCCAATCTACAGGCACAACAGCAGTGGGGATCTGTGCTTTCCCAGAGGCGCAACATCTCATGGCGCTCGGCCGCGGCAGAGCCTCTTGCCGAAAAGGCAAACTTCCGGCTCCTTCTGCCACAAGGAAGGGCCCAGCCCTGAAAGGTCTTGCTGCTCTTCACGGTGCCTTGGCGCCCTATCTACAGGCACAACAGCAGTGGGCATATCTGCTTTCCCAGAGACGCAACATCTCATGGCGCTCGTGCACGGCAGAGCCTCTTGCCGAAATGGCAAACGTCCGGCTCCTTCTGCCACAAGGAAGGGCCCAGCCCTGAAAGCTCTTGCTGCTCTTCACGGTGCCTTGGCGCCCTATCTACAGGCACAGAAGCACTGGGGATCTGTGCTTTCCCAGAGGCGCAACATCTCATGGCAGTCGGCCGCAGCAAAGCCTCTTGCCGAAAAGGCAAACGTCCGGCTCCTTCTCCCACAAGGAAGGGCCCAGCCCTGAAAGCTCTTGCTGCTCTTCACGGTGCCTTGGCGCCCTATCTACAGGCACAACAGCACTGGGGATCTGTGCTTTCCCAGAGACGCAACATCTCATGGCGCTCAGCAGCCGCGGCAGTGCCTCTTGCCGAAAAGGCAAACGTCCGGCTCCTTCTCCCACAAGGAAGGGCCCAGCCCTGAAAGCTCTTGCTGCTCTTCACCTACCATTGGCGCCCTATCTACAGGCACAACAGCAGTGGGGATCTGTGCTTTCCCAGAGGCGGAACATCTCATGGCTCTTAGCAGCAGAAGAGCCTCTTGCCGAAAAGGCAAACGTCCGGCTCCTTCTCCCACAAGGAAGGGCCCAGCTCTGAAAGCTCTTGCTGCTCTTCACGGTGCCTTGGCGCCCTATCTACAGGCACAACAGCACTGGGGATCTGTGCTTTCCCAGAGATGCAATATCTCATGGCGCTCGGCCGCGGCAGAGCCTATTGCCGAGAAGGCAAACGTCCGGCTCCTTCTCCCACAAGGAAGGGCCCAGCCCTGAAAGCTCTTGCTGCTCTTCATGGTGCCTTGGTGCCTTATCTACAGGCACAACACAGTTGGGATCTGTGCTGTCCCAGAGACGCAACATCTCATGGCGCTCGTGCACGGCAGAGCCTCTTGCCGAAAAGGCAAACGTCCAGCTCCTTCTCCCACAAGGAAGGGCCCAGCCCTGAAAGCTCTTGCTGCTCTTCACTGTGCCTTGGTGCCCTATCTACAGGCACAACAGCACTGGGGATCTGTGCTTTCCCAGAGACGCAACATCTCATGGCGCTTAGCAGCAGAAGAGCCTCTTGCCGAAAAGGCAAACGTCCGCCTCCTTCTCCCACAAGGAAGGGCCCAGCCCTGAAAGCTCTTGCTGCTCTTCACCTACCCTTGGCGCCCTATCTAAAGGCACAGCAGCACTGGGGATCTGTGCTTTCCCAGAGACGCAACATCTCATGGCGCTCGGCCGCCGCAGAGCCTCTTGCCAAAAAGGCAAACGTCCGGCTCCTTCTCCCACAAGGAAGGGCCCAGCCCTGAAAGCTCTTGCTGCTCTTCACGGTGCCTTGGCGCCCTATCTACAGGCACAACAGCAGTGGGCATCTCTGATTTCCCAGAGACGCAACATCTCATGGCGCTCGGCCGCGGCAGAGCCTCTTGCCGAAAAGGCAAACGTCCGGCTCCTTCTGCCACAAGGAAGGGCCCAGCCCTGAAAGCTCTTGATGCTCTTCACGGTGCCTTGGCGCCCTATCTACAGGCACAACAGCAGTGGGCATCTCTGCTTTCCCAGAGACGCAACATCTCATGGCCATCGGCTGCGGCAGAGCCTCTTGCCGAAAAGGCAAACGTCCGGCTCCTTCTCCCACAAGGAAGGGCCCAGCCCTGAAAGCTGTTACTGCTCTTCACCTACCCTTGGCGCCCTATCTACAGGCACAACAGCACTGGGGATCTGTGCTTTCCCAGAGACACAACATCTCATGCCGCTCGGCCGGGGCAGAGCGTCTTGCCGAAAAGGCAAACGTCAGGCTCCTTCTCCCACAAGGAAGGGCCCAGCCCTGAAAGCTCTTGCTGCTCTTCACCTACCCTTGCAACCCTATCTACAGGCACAACAGCACTGGTGATCTTTGCTTTCCCAGAGGCGCAACATCTCATGGCGCTCGGCCGCGGCAGAGCCTCTTTCCGAAAAGGCAAACGTCCGGCTCCTTCTCCCACAAGGAAGGGCCCAGCCCTGAAAGCTCTTGCTGCTCTTCACCTACCCTTGGCGCCCTATCTACAGGCACAACAGCACTGGGGATCTGTGCTTTCCCAGAGACGCAACATCTCATGGCGCTCGGCCGCGGCAGTGCCTCTTGCCGAAAAGGCAAACGTCCGGCTCCTTCTCCCACAAGGAAGGGCCCAGCCCTGAAAGCTCTTGCTGCTCTTCACCTACCCTTGGAACCCTATCTACAGGCACAACAGCACTGGGGATCTGTGCTTTCCCAGAGACCCAACATCTCATGGCGCTCGGCCGCGGCAGAGCCTCTTGCCGAAAAGGCAAACGTCCGGCTCCTTCTCCCACAAGGAAGGGCCCAGCCCTGAAAGCTCTTGCTGCTCTTCACGGTGCCTTAGCACCCTATCTACAGGCACAACAGCACTGGGGATCTGTGCTTTCCCAGAGGCGCAACATCTCATGGCGCTCGGCAGCGGCAGTGCCTCTTGCCTAAAAGGCAAACGTCCGTCTCCTTCTCCCACAAGGAAGGGCCCAGCCCTGAAAGCTCTTGCTGCTCTTCACGGTGCCTTGGCGCCCTATTTACAGGCACAACAGCAGTGGGGATCTTTTCTTTCCCAGAGACGCAACATCTCACAGCGCTCGGCTGCGGCAGAGCCTCTTGCCGAAAAGGCAAACGTCCGGCTCCTTCTCCCACAAGGAAGGGCCCAGCCCTGAAAGCTCTTGCTGCTCTTCACCTACCATTGGCGCCATATCTACAGGCACAACAGCAGTGGGCATCTCTGCTTTCCCAGAGGCGCAACATCTCATGGCTCTTAGCAGCAGAAGAGCCTCTTGCCGAAAAGGCAAACGTCCGGCTCCTTCTCCCACAAGGAAGGGCCCAGCCCTGAAAGCTCTTGCTGCTCTTCACGGTGCCTTGGCGCCCTATCTACAGGCACAACAGCACTGGGGATCTGTGCTTTCCCAGATATGCAATATCTCATGGCGCTCGGCAGCGGCAGAGCCTCTTGCCGAGAAGGCAAACGTCCGTCTCCTTCTCCCACAAGGAAGGGCCCAGCCCTGAAAGCTCTTGCTGCTCTTCACGGTGCCTTGGTGCCCTATCTACAGGCACAACAGCACTGGGGATCTGTGCTTTCCCAGAGACGCAACATCTCATGGCGCTTAGCAGCAGAAGAGCCTCTTGCCGAAAAGGCAAATGTCCGGCTCCTTCTCCCACAAGGAAGGGCCCAGCCCTGAAAGCTCTTGCTGCTCTTCACCTACCCTTGCCGCCCTATCTACAGGCACAACAGCACTGGGGATCTGTTCTTTCCCAGAGACGCAACATCTCATGGTGCTCGGGCGCAGCAAAGCCTCTTGCCGAAAAGGCAAACGTCCGGCTCCTTCTCCCACAAGGAAGGGCCCAGCCCTGAAAGCTCTTGCTGCTCTTCACGGTGCCTTGGCGCCCTATCTACAGGCACAACAGCAGTGGGCATCTCTGCTTTCCCAGTGACGCAACATCTCATGGCCATCAGCCGCGGCAGAGCCTCTTGCCGAAAAGGCAAACGTCCGGCTCCTTCTCCCACAAGGAAGGGCCCAGCCCTGAAAGCTCTTGCTGCTCTTCACGGTGCCTTGGCGCCCTATCTACAGGCACAACAGCACTGGGGATCTGTGCTTTCCCAGAGACGCAACATCTCATGACGCTCGGCCGCGGCAAAGACTCTTGCCGAAAAGGCAAACGTCCAGCTCCTTCTCCCACAAGGAAGGGCCCAGCCCTGAAAGCTCTTGCTGCTCTTCACGGTGCCTTGGCGCCCTATCTACAGGCACAACAGCACTGGGGATCTGTGCTTTCCCAGAGGCGCAACATCTCATGGCGCTCGGCCGCGGCAGAGCCTCTTGCCGAAAAGGCAAACGTCCGGCTCCTTCTCCACAAGGAAGGGCCCAGCCCTGAAAGCTCTTGCTGCTCTTCACGGTGCCTTTGCGCCCTATCTACAGGCACAACAGCAGTGGGGATCTGTGCTTTCCCAGATGCGCAACATCTCATGGCGCTCGGCCGCGGCAGAGCCTCTTGCCGAAAAGGCAAACGTCCGGCTCCTTCTGCCACAAGGAAGGGCCCAGCCCTGAAAGGTCTTGCTGCTCTTCACGGTGCCTTGGTGCCCTATCTACAGGCACAACAGCAGTGGGCATCTCTGCTTTCCCAGAGACGCAACATCTCATGGCGCTCGCCCGCAGCAGAGCCTCTTGCCGAAAAGGCAAACGTCCGGCTCCTTCTGCCACAAGGAAGGGCCCAGCCCTGAAAGCTCTTGCTGCTCTTCACCTACCCTTGGCGCCCTATCTACAGGCACAACAGCGCTGGGGATCTGTGCTTTCCCAGAGATGCAACACCTCATGGCGCTCGGCCGCGGAAGTGCATCTTGCCGAAAAAGCAAACGTCCGGCTCCTTCTCCCACAAGGAAGGGCACAGCACTGAAAGCTCTTGATGCTCTTCACCTACCCTTGGCGCCCTATCTACAGGCACAACACCAGTGGGGATCTGTGCTTTCCCAGAGACGCAACATCTCATGGCGCTCGGCAGCGAAAAGCCTCTTGCCGAGAAGGCAAACGTCCGTCTCCTTCTCCAACAAGGAAGGGCCCAGCCCTGAAAGCTCTCGCTGCTCTTCACCTACCCTTGGCGCCCTATCTACAGGGACAGCAGCACTGGGGATCTGTGCTTTCCCAGAGACGCAACATCTCATGGCGCTCGGCCGCGGCAAAGCCTCTTGCCGAAAAGGAAAACGTCCGGCTCCTTCTCCCACAAGGAAGGGCCCAGCTCTGAAAGCTCTTGCTGCTCTTCACGGTGCCTTGGCGCCCTATCTACAGGCACAACAGCAGTGGGGATCTGTGCTTTCCCAGAGATGCAACATCTCATGGCGCTCGGCCGCGGCATAGCCTCTTGCCGAAAAGGCAAACGTCCGGCTCCTTCTCCCACAAGGAAGGGCCCAGCCCTGAAAGCTGTTGCTGCTCTTCACGGTGCCTTGGCGCCCTATCTACAGGCACAACAGCACTGGGGATCTGTGCTTTCCCAGAGACGCAACATCTCATGGCGCTCGGGCACGGCAGAGCCTCTTGCCGAAAACTCAAACGTCCAGCTCCTTCTCCCACAAGGAAGGGCCCAGCCCTGAAAGCTCTTGCTGCTCTTCACGGTGCCTTGGTGCCCTATCTACAGGCACAACAGCAGTGGGGATCTGTGCTTTCCCAGAGGCTCAACATCTCATGGCGCTCGGCCGCGGCAGAGCCTCTTGCCGAAATGGCAAACGTCCGTCTCCTTCTCCCACAAGGAAGGGCCCAGCTCTGAAAGCTCCTGATGTTCTTCACCTACCCTTGGAACCCTATCTACAGGCACAACAGCACTGGCGATCTGTGCTTTCCCAGAGACGCAACATCTCATGGCGCTCGGCAGCGAAAGAGCCTCTTGCCGAAAAGGCAAACGTCCGGCTCCTTCTCCCACAAGGAAGGGCCCAGCCCTGAAAGCTCTTGCTGCTCTTCACGGTGCCTTGGCGCCCTATCTACAGGCACAACAGCACTGGGGATCTGTGCTTTCCCAGAGACGCAATATCTCATGGCGCTTAGCAGCAGAAGAGCCTCTTGCCGAAAAGGCAAACGTCCGGCTCCTTCTCCCACAAGGAAGGGCCCAGCCCTGAAAGCTCTTGCTGCTCTTCACGGTGCCTTGGCGCCCTATCTACAGGCACAGCAGCACTGGGGATCTGTGCTTTCCCAGAGACGCAACATCTCATGGCGCTCGTCCGCGGCAGAGCCTCTTGCCGAAAAGGCAAACGTCCGGCTCCTTCTCCCACAAGGAAGGGCCCAGCCCTGAAAGCTCTGCTGCTCTTCACGGTGCCTTGGTGCCCTATCTACAGGCACAACAGCACTGGGGATCTGTGCTTTCCCAGAGACGCAAAATCTAATGGCGCTCGGCCGCGGCCGAGCGTCTTGCCGAAAAGGCAAACGTCTGGCTCCTTCTCCCACAAGGAAGGGCCCAGCCCTGTAAGCTCTTGCTGCTCTTCACGGTGCCTTGGCGCCCTATCTACAGGCACAACAGCAGTGGGGATCTGTGCTTTCCCAGAGACGCAACATTTCATGGCGGTGGGCCGCGGCAAAACCTCTTGCCGAAAAGGCAAACGTCCGGCTCCTTCTCCCACAAGGAAGGGCCCAGCCCTGAAAGCTCTTGCTGCTCTTCACCTACCCTTTGAACCCTATCTACAGGCACAACAGCAGTGGGCATCTCTGCTTTCCCAGAGACGCAACATCTCATGGCGCTCGGCCGCGGCAGAGCCTCTTGCCGAAAAGGCAAACGTCCGGCTCCTTCTCCCACAAGGAAGGGCCCAGCTCTGAAAGCTCCTGATATTCTTCACCTACCCTTGGAACCCTATCTACAGGCACAACAGCACTGGCGATCTGTGCTTTCCCAGAGACTCAACATCTCATGGCGCTCGGCAGCGAAATAGCCTCTTGCCGAAAAGGCAAACGTCCGGCTCCTTCTCCCACAAGGAAGGGCCCAGCCCTGAAAGCTCTTGCTGCTCTTCACGGTGCCTTGGCGCCCTATCTACAGGCACAACAGCACTGGGGATCTGTGCTTTCCCAGAGACGCAACATCTCATGGCGCTCGGCCGCGGCATCGCCTCTTGCCGAAATGGCAAACGTCCGTCTCCTTCTCCCACAAGGAAGGGCCCAGCCCTGAAAGCTCTTGCTGCTCTTCACCTACCCTTGGAACCCTATCTACAGGCACAACAGCAGTGGGGATCTGTGCTTTCCCAGAGACGCAACATCTCATGGCGCTTGGCCGCGGCATCGCCTCTTGCCGAAATGGCAAAAGTCCGTCTACTTCTCCCACAAGGAAGGGCCCAGCCCTGAAAGCTCTTGCTGATCTTCACCTACCCTTGGAACCCTATCTACAGGCACAACAGCACTGGGGATCTGTGCTTTCCCAGAGACGCAACATCTCATGGCGCTCGGCCGCGGCAGTGCCTCTTGCCGAAAAGGCAAACGTCCGGCTCCTTCTCCCACAAGGAAGGGCCCAGCCCTGAAAGCTCTTGCTGCTCTTCACGGTGCCTTGGCGCCCTATCTACAGGCACAACAGCACTGGGGATCTGTGCTTTCCCAGAGACGCAACATCTCATGGCGCTCGGCCGCGGCAGAGCCTCTTGCTGAAAAGGCAAACGTCCGGCTCCTTCTCCCACAAGGAAGGGCCCAGCCCTGAAAGCTCTTGCTGCTCTTCACCTACCCTTGGCGCCCTATCTACAGGCACAACAGCGCTGGGGATCTGTGCTTTCCCAGAGATGCAACACCTCATGGCGCTCGGCCGCGGCAGTGCATCTTGCCGAAAAAGCAAACGTCCGTCTCCTTCTCCCACAAGGAAGGGCCCAGCCCTGAAAGCTCTTGCTGCTCTTCACCTACCCTTGGAACCCTATCTACAGGCACAACAGCAGTGGGGATCTGTGCTTTCCCAGAGACGCAACATCTCATGGCGCTCGGCCGCGGCAGAGTCTCTTGCCGAAAAGGCAAACGTCCGGCTCCTTCTCCCACAAGGAAGGGCCCAGCTCTGAAAGCTCCTGATGTTCTTCACCTACCCTTGGAACCCTATCTACAGGCACAACAGCACTGGCGATCTGTGCTTTCCCAGAGACGCAACATCTCATGGCGCTCGGCAGCGAAAGAGCCTCTTGCCGAAAAGGCAAACGTCCGGCTCCTTCTCCCACAAGGAAGGGCCCAGCCCTGAAAGCTCTTGCTGCTCTTCACGGTGCCTTGGCGCCCTATCTACAGGCACAACAGCACTGGGGATCTGTGCTTTCCCAGAGACGCAACATCTCATGGCGCTCGGCCGCGGCATCGCCTCTTGCCGAAATGGCAAACGTCCGTCTCCTTCTCCCACAAGGAAGGGCCCAGCCCTGAAAGCTCTTGCTGCTCTTCACCTACCCTTGGAACCCTATCTACAGGCACAACAGCAGTGGGGATCTGTGCTTTCCCAGAGACGCAACATCTCATGGCGCTTGGCCGCGGCATCGCCTCTTGCCGAAATGGCAAATGTCCGTCTACTTCTCCCACAAGGAAGGGCCCAGCCCTGAAAGCTCTTGCTGATCTTCACCTACCCTTGGAACCCTATCTACAGGCACAACAGCACTGGGGATCTGTGCTTTCCCAGAGACGCAACATCTCATGGCGCTCGGCCGCGGCAGTGCCTCTTGCCGAAAAGGCAAACGTCCGGCTCCTTCTCCCACAAGGAAGGGCCCAGCCCTGAAAGCTCTTGCTGCTCTTCATGGTGCCTTGGCGCCCTATCTACAGGCACAACAGCAGTGGGGATCTGTGCTTTCCCAGAGACGCAACATCTCATGGCGCTCGGCCGCGGCACAGCCTCTTGCTGAAAAGGCAAACGTCCGGCTCCTTCTCCCACAAGGAAGGGCCCAGCCCTGAAAGCTCTTGCTGCTCTTCACGGTGCCTTGGCGCCCAATCTACAGGCACAACAGCAGTGGGCATTTCTGCTTTCCAAGAGACGCAACATCTCATGGCGCTCGGCCGCGGCAGTGCATCTTGCCGAAAAGGCAAACGTCTGGCTCCTTCTCCCACAAGGAAGGGCCCAGCCCTGTAAGCTCTTGCTGCTCTTCACGGTGCCTTGGTGCCCTATCTACAGGCACAACAGCACTGGGGATCTGTGCTTTCCCAGAGACGCAACATTTCATGGCGGTCGGCCGCGACAAAGCCTCTTGCCGAAAAGGCAAACGTCCGGCTCCTTCTCCCACAAGGAAGGGCCCAGCCCTGAAAGCTCTTGCTGCTCATCACCTACCCTTTGAACCCTATCTACAGGCACAACAGCAGTGGGCATCTCTGCTTTCCCAGAGACGCAACATCTCATGTCAGTCGACCGCAGCAAAGCCTCTTGCCGAAAAGGCAAACGTCCGTCTCCTTCTCCCACAAGAAAGGGCCCAGCCCTGAAAGCTCTTGCTGCTCTTCACCTACCCTTGGCGCCCTATCTACAGGCACAACAGCGCTGGGGATCTGTGCTTTCCCAGAGATGCAACACCTCATGGCGCTCGGCCGCGGCAGTGCATCTTGCCGAAAAAGCAAACGTCCGGCTCCTTCTCCCACAAGGAAGGGCACAGCCCTGAAAGCTCTTGCTGATCTTCACCTACCCTTGGAACCCTATCTACAGGCACAACAGCACTGGGGATCTGTGCTTTCCCAGAGACGCAACATCTCATGGCGCTCGGCCGCGGCAGTGCCTCTTGCCGAAAAGGCAAACGTCCGGCTCCTTCTCCCACAAGGAAGGGCCCAGCCCTGAAAGCTCTTGCTGCTCTTCACGGTGCCTTGGCGCCCTATCTACAGGCACAACAGCAGTGGGGATCTGTGCTTTCCCAGAGACGCAACATCTCATGGCGCTCGGCCGCGGCACAGCCTCTTGCCGAAAATGCAAACGTCCGGCTCCTTCTCCCACAAGGAAGGGCCCAGCCCTGAAAGCTCTTGCTGCTCTTCACGGTGCCTTGGCGCCCTATCTACAGGCACAACAGCACTGGGGATCTGTGCTTTCCCAGAGACGCAACATCTCATGGCGCTCGGCCGCGGCAGAGCCTCTTGCTGAAAAGGCAAACGTCCGGCTCCTTCTCCCACAAGGAAGGGCCCAGCCCTGAAAGCTCTTGCTGCTCTTCACGGTGCCTTGGCGCCCTATCTACAGGCACAACAGCAGTGGGCATTTCTGCTTTCCAAGAGACGCAACATCTCATGGCGCTCGGCCGCGGCAGTGCATCTTGCCGAAAAGGCAAACGTCTGGCTCCTTCTCCCACAAGGAAGGGCCCAGCCCTGTAAGCTCTTGCTGCTCTTCACGGTGCCTTGGTGCCCTATCTACAGGCACAACAGCACTGGGGATCTGTGCTTTCCCAGAGACGCAACATTTCATGGCGGTCGGCCGCGACAAAGCCTCTTGCCGAAAAGGCAAACGTCCGGCTCCTTCTCCCACAAGGAAGGGCCCAGCCCTGAAAGCTCTTGCTGCTCATCACCTACCCTTTGAACCCTATCTACAGGCACAACAGCAGTGGGCATCTCTGCTTTCCCAGAGACGCAACATCTCATGTCAGTCGACCGCAGCAAAGCCTCTTGCCGAAAAGGCAAACGTCCGTCTCCTTCTCCCACAAGAAAGGGCCCAGCCCTGAAAGCTCTTGCTGCTCTTCACCTACCCTTGGCGCCCTATCTACAGGCACAACAGCGCTGGGGATCTGTGCTTTCCCAGAGATGCAACACCTCATGGCGCTCGGCCGCGGCAGTGCATCTTGCCGAAAAAGCAAACGTCCGGCTCCTTCTCCCACAAGGAAGGGCACAGCACTGAAAGCTCTTGATGCTCTTCACCTACCCTTGGAACCCTATCTACAGGCACAACAGCACTGGGGATCTGTGCTTTCCCAGAGACGCAACATCTCATGGCGCTCGGCCCGCGGCAAAGCCTCTTGCCGAAAAGGAAAACGTCCGGCTCCTTCTCCCACAAGGAAGGGCCCAGCTCTGAAAGCTCTTGCTGCTCTTCACGGTGCCTTGGCGCCCTATCTACAGGCACAACAGCAGTGGGGATCTGTGCTTTCCCAGAGATGCAACATCTCATGGCGCTCGGCCGCGGCAAAGCCTCTTGCCGAAAAGGAAAACGTCCGGCTCCTTCTCCCACAAGGAAGGGCCCAGCTCTGAAAGCTCTTGCTGCTCTTCACGGTGCCTTGGCGCCCTATCTACAGGCACAACAGCACTGGGGATCTGTGCTTTCCCAGAGACGCAACATCTCATGGCGCTCGGCCGCGGCAGCGCCTCTTGCCGAAATGGCAAACGTCCGGCTCCTTCTCCCACAAGGAAGGGCCCAGCCCTGAAAGCTCTTGCTGCTCTTCACAATGCCTTGGCGCCCTATCTACAGGCACAACAGCAGTGGGGATCTGTGCTTTCCCAGAGGCTCAACATCTCATGGCGCTCGGCCGCGGCAGAGCCTCTTGCCGAAATGGCAAACGTCCGTCTCCTTCTCCCACAAGGAAGGGCCCAGCCCTGAAAGCTCTTGCTGCTCTTCACCTACCCTTGGAACCCTATCTACAGGCACAACAGCAGTGGGGATCTGTGCTTTCCCAGAGACGCAACATCTCATGGCGCTCGGCCGCGGCAGAGTCTCTTGCCGAAAAGGCAAACGTCCGGCTCCTTCTCCCACAAGGAAGGGCCCAGCTCTGAAATCTCCTGATGTTCTTCACCTACCCTTGGAACCCTATCTACATGCACAACAGCACTGGGGATCTGTGCTTTCCCAGAGACGCAACATCTCATGGCGCTCGGCAGCGAAAGAGCCTCTTGCCGAAAAGGCAAACGTCCGGCTCCTTCTCCCACAAGGAAGGGCCCAGCCCTGAAAGCTCTTGCTGCTCTTCACGGTGCCTTGGCGCCCTATCTACAGGCACAACAGCACTGGGGATCTGTGCTTTCCCAGAGACGCAACATTTCATGGCGTTGGGCCGCGGCAAAGCCTCTTGCCGAAAAGGCAAACGTCCGGCTCCTTCTCTCACAAGGAAGGGCCCAGCCCTGAAAGCTCTTGCTGCTCTTCACCTACCCTTTGAACCCTATCTACAGGCAGAACAGCAGTGGGCATCTCTGCTTTCCCAGAGACGCAACATCTCATGGCGCTCGGCCGCGGCAGAGCCTCTTGCTGAAAAGTCAAACGTCCGGCTCCTTCTGCCACAAGGAAGGGCCCAGCCCTGAAAGCTCTTGCTGCTCTTCACCTACCCTTGGAACCCTATCTACAGGCACAACAGCACTGGGGATCTGTGCTTTCCCAGAGACGCAACATCTCATGGCGCTTAGCAGCAGAAGAGCCTCTTGCCGAAAAGGCAAACGTCCGGCTCCTTCTCCCACAAGGAAGGGCCCAGCCCTGAAAGCTCTTGCTGCTCTTCACCTACCCTTGGCGCCCTATCTACAGGCACAACAGCACTGGGGATCTGTGCTTTCCCAGAGGCACAACATCTCATGGCGCTTAGCAGCAGAAGAGCCTCTTGCCGAAAAGGCAAACGTCCGGCTCCTTCTCCCACAAGGAAGGGCCCAGCCCTGAAAGCTCTTGCTGGTCTTCACGGTGCCTTGGTGCCCTATCTACAGTCACAACAGCACTGGGGATCTGTGCTTTCCCAGAGACGCAACATCTCATGGCGCTCGGCCACGGCAGTGCCTCTTGCCGAAAAGGCAAACGTCCGGCTCCTTCTCCCACAAGGAAGGGCCCAGCTCTGAAAGCTCCTGATGTTCTTCACCTACCCTTGGAACCCTATCTACAGGCACAACAGCACTGGCGATCTGTGCTTTCCCAGAGACTCAACATCTCATGGCGCTCGGCAGCGAAATAGCCTCTTGCCGAAAAGGCAAACGTCCGGCTCCTTCTCCCACAAGGAAGGGCCCAGCCCTGAAAGCTCTTGCTGCTCTTCACGGTGCCTTGGCGCCCTATCTACAGGCACAACAGCACTGGGGATCTGTGCTTTCCCAGAGACGCAACATCTCATGGCGCTCGGCCGCGGCATCGCCTCTTGCCGAAATGGCAAACGTCCGTCTCCTTCTCCCACAAGGAAGGGCCCAGCCCTGAAAGCTCTTGCTGCTCTTCACCTACCCTTGGAACCCTATCTACAGGCACAACAGCAGTGGGGATCTGTGCTTTCCCAGAGACGCAACATCTCATGGCGCTTGGCCGCGGCATCGCCTCTTGCCGAAATGGCAAAAGTCCGTCTACTTCTCCCACAAGGAAGGGCCCAGCCCTGAAAGCTCTTGCTGATCTTCACCTACCCTTGGAACCCTATCTACAGGCACAACAGCAGTGGGGATCTGTGCTTTCCCAGAGACGCAACATCTCATGGCGCTCGGCCGCGGCAGTGCCTCTTGCCGAAAAGGCAAACGTCCGGCTCCTTCTCCCACAAGGAAGGGCCCAGCCCTGAAAGCTCTTGCTGCTCTTCATGGTGCCTTGGCGCCCTATCTACAGGCACAACAGCAGTGGGGATCTGTGCTTTCCCAGAGACGCAACATCTCATGGCGCTCGGCCGCGGCACAGCCTCTTGCCGAAAAGGCAAACGTCCGGCTCCTTCTCCCACAAGGAAGGGCCCAGCCCTGAAAGCTCTTGCTGCTCATCACCTACCCTTTGAACCCTATCTACAGGCACAACAGCAGTGGGCATCTCTGCTTTCCCAGAGACGCAACATCACATGTCAGTCGACCGCAGCAAGGCCTCTTGCCGAAAAGGCAAACGTCCGGCTCCTTCTCCCACAAGGAAGGGCCCAGCCCTGAAAGCTCTTGCTGCTCTTCACGGTGCCTTGGTGCCCTATCTACAGGCACAACAGCACTGGGGATCTGTGCTTTCCCAGAGACGCAACATCTCATGGCGCTCGGCCGCGGCAGTGCCTCTTGCCGAAAAGGCAAACGTCCGGCTCCTTCTCCCACAAGGAAGGGCCCAGCCCTGAAAGCTCTTGCTGCTCTTCACCTACCCTTGGAACCCTATCTACAGGCACAACAGCAGTGGGGATCTGTGCTTTCCCAGAGACGCAACATCTCATGGCGGTCGGCCGCGTCAGAGCCTCTTGCCGAAAAGGCAAACGTCCGGCTCCTTCTCCCACAAGGAAGGGCCCAGCCCTGAAAGCTCCTGCTGCTCTTCACCTACCCTTGGAACCCTATCTACAGGCACAACAGCACTGGGGATCTGTGCTTTCCCAGAGACGCAACATCTCATGGCGCTCGGCAGCGAAAGAGCCTCTTGCTGAAAAGGCAAACGTCCGTCTCCTTCTCCCACAAGGAAGGGCCCAGCCCTGAAAGCTCTTGCTGCTCTTCACGGTGCCTTGGCACCCTATCTACAGGCACAAAAGCAGTGGGGATCTGTGCTTTCCCAGAGGCGCAATATCTCACGGCGCTCGGCAGAGGCAGAGCCTCTTGCCGAAAAGGCAAACGTCCGGCTCCTTCTCCCACAAGGAAGGGCCCAGCCCTGAAAGCTCTTGCTGCTCTTCACGGTGCCTTGGCGCCCTATCTACAGGCACAACAGCACTGGGGATCTGTGCTTTCCCAGAGACTCAACATCTCATGGCGCTTGACCGCGGCATTGCCTCTTGCCGAAATGGCAAACGTCCGGCTCCTTCTCCCACAAGGAAGGGCCCAGCCCTGAAAGCTCTTGCTGCTCTTCACGGTGCCTTGGAGCCCTATCTACAGGCACAACAGCACTGGGGATCTGTGCTTTCCCAGAGACGCAATATCTCATGGCGCTTAGCAGCAGAAGAGCCTCTTGCCGAAAAGGCAAACGTCCGGCTCCTTCTCCCACAAGGAAGGGCCCAGCCCTGAAAGCTCTTGCTGCTCTTCACGGTGCCTTGGCGCCCTATCTACAGGCACAGCAGCACTGGGGATCTGTGCTTTCCCAGAGACGCAACATCTCATGGCGCTCGTCCGCGGCAGAGCCTCTTGACGAAAAGGCAAACGTCCGGCTCCTTCTCCCACAAGGAAGGGCCCAGCCCTGAAAGCTCTTGCTGCTCTTCACGGTGCCTTGGTGCCCTATCTACAGGCACAACAGCACTGGGGATCTGTGCTTTCCCAGAGACGCAACATCTAATGGCGCTCGGCCGCGGCCGAGCGTCTTGCCGAAAAGGCAAACGTCTGGCTCCTTCTCCCACAAGGAAGGGCCCAGCCCTGTAAGCTCTTGCTGCTCTTCACGGTGCCTTGGCGCCCTATCTACAGGCACAACAGCACTGGGGATCTGTGCTTTCCCAGAGACGCAACATTTCATGGCGGTGGGCCGCGGCAAAGCCTCTTGCCGAAAAGGCAAACGTCCGGCTCCTTCTCCCACAAGGAAGGGCCCAGCCCTGAAAGCTCTTGCTGCTCTTCACCTACCCTTTGAACCCTATCTACAGGCAGAACAGCAGTGGGCATCTCTGCTTTCCCAGAGACGCAAAATCTCATGGCGCTCGGCCGCGGCAGAGCCTCTTGCTGAAAAGTCAAACGTCCGGCTCCTTCTGCCACAAGGAAGGGCCCAGCCCTGAAAGCTCTTGCTGCTCTTCACCTACCCTTGGAACCCTATCTACAGGCACAACAGCACTGGGGATCTGTGCTTTCCCAGAGACGCAACATCTCATGGCGCTTAGCAGCAGAAGAGCCTCTTGCCGAAAAGGCAAACGTCCGGCTCCTTCTCCCACAAGGAAGGGCCCAGCCCTGAAAGCTCTTGCTGCTCTTCACCTACCCTTGGCGCCCTATCTACAGGCACAACAGCACTGGGGATCTGTGCTTTCCCAGAGACGCAACATCTCATGGCAGTCGACCGCAGCAAAGCCTCTTGCCGAAAAGGCAAACGTCCGGCTCCTTCTCCCACAAGGAAGGGCCCAGCCCTGAAAGCTCTTGCTGGTCTTCACGGTGCCTTGGTGCCCTATCTACAGTCACAACAGCACTGGGGATCTGTGCTTTCCCAGAGACGCAACATCTCATGGCGCTCGGCCACGGCAGTGCCTCTTGCCGAAAAGGCAAACGTCCGGCTCCTTCTCCCACAAGGAAGGGCCCAGCTCTGAAAGCTCCTGATGTTCTTCACCTACCCTTGGAACCCTATCTACAGGCACAACAGCACTGGCGATCTGTGCTTTCCCAGAGACTCAACATCTCATGGCGCTCGGCAGCGAAATAGCCTCTTGCCGAAAAGGCAAACGTCCGGCTCCTCCCACAAGGAAGGGCCCAGCCCTGAAAGCTCTTGCTGCTCTTCACGGTGCCTTGGCGCCCTATCTACAGGCACAACAGCACTGGGGATCTGTGCTTTCCCAGAGACGCAACATCTCATGGCGCTCGGCCGCGGCATCGCCTCTTGCCGAAATGGCAAACGTCCGGCTCCTTCTCCCACAAGGAAGGGCCCAGCCCTGAAAGCTCTTGCTGCTCTTCACCTACCCTTGGAACCCTATCTACAGGCACAACAGCAGTGGGGATCCGTGCTTTCCCAGAGACGCAACATCTCATGGCGCTTGGCCGCGGCATCGCCTCTTGCCGAAATGGCAAAAGTCCGTCTACTTCTCCCACAAGGAAGGGCCCAGCCCTGAAAGCTCTTGCTGCTCTTCACCTACCCTTGGAACCCTATCTACAGGCACAACAGCAGTGGGGATCTGTGCTTTCCCAGAGACGCAACATCTCATGGCGCTCGGCCGCGGCAGTGCCTCTTGCCGAAAAGGCAAACGTCCGGCTCCTTCTCCCACAAGGAAGGGCCCAGCCCTGAAAGCTCCTGCTGCTCTTCACCTACCCTTGGAAGCCTATCTACAGGCACAACAGCACTGGGGATCTGTGCTTTCCCAGAGACGCAACATCTCATGGCGCTCGGCAGCGAAAGAGCCTCTTGCTGAAAAGGCAAACGTCCGTCTCCTTCTCCCACAAGGAAGGGCCCAGCCCTGAAAGCTCTTGCTGCTCTTCACGGTGCCTTGGCACCCTATCTACAGGCACAAAAGCAGTGGGGATCTGTGCTTTCCCAGAGGCGCAATATCTCACGGCGCTCGGCAGAGGCAGAGCCTCTTGCCGAAAAGGCAAACGTCCGGCTCCTTCTCCCACAAGGAAGGGCCCAGCCCTGAAAGCTCTTGCTGCTCTTCACGGTGCCTTGGCGCCCTATCTACAGGCACAACAGCACTGGGGATCTGTGCTTTCCCAGAGACTCAACATCTCATGGCGCTTGACCGCGGCATTGCCTCTTGCCGAAATGGCAAATGTCCGGCTCATTCTCCCACAAGGAAGGGCCCAGCCCTGAATGCTGCTGCTGCTCTTCACCTACCATTAGAACCCTATCTACAGGCACAACAGCACTGGGGATCTGTGCTTTCCCAGAGACGCAACACCTCATGGCGCTCGGCCGCGGCGGAGCCTCTTGCCGAAAAGTCAAACGTCCGGCTCCTTCTCCCACAAGGAAGGGCCCAGCCCTGAAAGCTCTTGCTGCTCTTCATGGTGCCTTGGTGCCCTATCTACAGGCACAACAGCAGTGGGGATATGTGCTTTCCCAGAGACTCAAAATCTCATGGCGCTCGGCCGCGGCAGTGCCTCTTGCCGAAATGGCAAACGTCCGTCTCCTTCTCCCACAAGGAAGGGCCCAGCCCTGAAAGCTCTTGCTGCTCTTCACCTACCATTGGCGCCCTATCTACAGGCACAACAGCACTGCGGATCTGTGCTTTCCCAGAGACGCAACATCTCATGGCGCTCGGCCGCGGCAGAGCCAATTGCCGAAAAGGCAAACGTCCGGCTCCTTCTCCCACAAGGAAGGGCCCAGCCCTGAAAGCTCTTGCTGCTCTTCACGGTGCCTTGGCGCCCTATCTACAGTCACAACAGCAGAGGGCATCTCTGATTTCCCAGAGACGCAACATCTCATGGCGCTCGGCCGCGGCAGAGCCTCTTGCTGAAAAGGCAAACGTCCGTCTCCTTCTCCCACAAGGAAGGGCCCAGCCCTGAAAGCTCTTGCTGCTCTTCACGAAGCCTTCGCACCCTATCTACAGGCACAACAGCAGTGGGGATCTGTGCTTTCCCAGAGGCGCAACATCTCATGGCGCTCGGCAGCGGCATAGCCTCTTGCCGAAAAGGCAAACGTCCGTCTCCTTCTCCCACAAGGAAGGGCCCAGCCCTGAAAGCTCTTGCTGCTCTTCACGGTGCCTTGGTGCCCTATCTACAGGCAGAGCAGCACTGGGGATCTGTGCTTTCCCAGCGACGCAACATCTCATGGTGGTCGGCCGCGGCAGAGCCTCTTGCCGAAAAGGCAAACGTCCGGCTCCTTCTCCCACAAGGAAGGGCCCAGCCATGAAAGCTCTTGCTGCTCTTCACCTACCCTTGGCGCCCTATCTACAGGCACAACAGCAGTGGGGATCTGTGCTTTCCCAGAGATGCAACATCTCATGGCGCTCTAACGCGGCAGAGCATCTTGCCGAAAAGGCAAACGTCCGGCTCCTTCTCCCACAAGGAAGGGCCCAGCCCTGAAAGCTCTTGCTGCTCTTCACAGTGCCTTGGCACCCTATCTACAGGCACAACAGCACTGGGGATCTGTGCTTTTCCAGAGACGCAACATCTCATAGCGCTTCGCCGCGGCAGAGCCTCTTGCCGGAAAGGCAAACGTCCGGCTCCTTCTCCCACAAGGAAGGGCCCAGCCCTGAAAGCTCTTGCTGCTCTTCACCTACCCTTGGCGCCCTATCTACAGGCAGAACAGCAGTGGGGATCTGTGATTTCCCAGAGACGCAACATCTCATGGCGCTCGGCCGCGGCAGAGCCTCTTGCCGAAAAGGCAAACGTCCGGCTCCTTCTCGCACAAGGAAGGGCCCAGCCCTGAAAGCTCCTGCTGCTCTTCACCTACCCTTGGAACCCTATCTACAGGCACAACAGCACTGGGGATCTGTGCTTTCCCAGAGACGCAACATCTCATGGCGCTCGGCAGCGAAAGAGCCTCTTGCCGAAAAGGCAAACGTCCGGCTCCTTCTCCCACAAGGAAGGGCCCAGCCCTGAAAGCTCTTGCTGCTCTTCACGGTGCCTTGGCACCCTATCTACAGGCACAACAGCAGTGGGGATCTGTGCTTTCCCAGATGCGCAACATCTCATGGCGCTCGGCAGAGGCAGAGCCTCTTGCCGAAAAGGCAAACGTCCGGCTCCTTCTCCCACAAGGAAGGGCCCAGCCCTGAAAGCTCTTGCTGCTCTTCACGGTGCCTTGGCGCCCTATCTACAGGCACAACAGCACTGGGGATCTGTGCTTTCCCAGAGACTCAACATCTCATGGCGCTTGACCGCGGCATTGCCTCTTGCCGAAATGGCAAACGTCCGGCTCCTTCTCCCACAAGGAAGGGCCCAGCCCTGAAAGCTCTTGCTGCTCTTCACGGTGCCTTGGAGCCCTATCTACAGGCACAACAGCACTGGGGATCTGTGCTTTCCCAGAGACGCAATATCTCATGGCGCTTAGCAGCAGAAGAGCCTCTTGCCGAAAAGGCAAACGTCCGGCTCCTTCTCCCACAAGGAAGGGCCCAGCCCTGAAAGCTCTTGCTGCTCTTCACGGTGCCTTGGCGCCCTATCTACAGGCACAGCAGCACTGGGGATCTGTGCTTTCCCAGAGACGCAACATCTCATGGCGCTCGTCCGCGGCAGAGCCTCTTGACGAAAAGGCAAACGTCCGGCTCCTTCTCCCACAAGGAAGGGCCCAGCCCTGAAAGCTCTTGCTGCTCTTCACGGTGCCTTGGTGCCCTATCTACAGGCACAACAGCACTGGGGATCTGTGCTTTCCCAGAGACGCAACATCTAATGGCGCTCGGCCACGGCCGAGCGTCTTGCCGAAAAGGCAAACGTCTGGCTCCTTCTCCCACAAGGAAGGGCCCAGCCCTGTAAGCTCTTGCTGCTCTTCACGGTGCCTTGGCGCCCTATCTACAGGCACAACAGCACTGGGGATCTGTGCTTTCCCAGAGACGCAACATTTCATGGCGGTGGGCCGCGGCAAAGCCTCTTGCCGAAAAGGCAAACGTCCGGCTCCTTCTCCCACAAGGAAGGGCCCAGCCCTGAAAGCTCTTGCTGCTCTTCACCTACCCTTTGAACCCTATCTACAGGCAGAACAGCAGTGGGCATCTCTGCTTTCCCAGAGACGCAAAATCTCATGGCGCTCGGCCGCGGCAGAGCCTCTTGCTGAAAAGTCAAACGTCCGGCTCCTTCTGCCACAAGGAAGGGCCCAGCCCTGAAAGCTCTTGCTGCTCTTCACCTACCCTTGGAACCCTATCTACAGGCACAACAGCACTGGGGATCTGTGCTTTCCCAGAGACGCAACATCTCATGGCGCTTAGCAGCAGAAGAGCCTCTTGCCGAAAAGGCAAACGTCCGGCTCCTTCTCCCACAAGGAAGGGCCCAGCCCTGAAAGCTCTTGCTGCTCTTCACCTACCCTTGGCGCCCTATCTACAGGCACAACAGCACTGGGGATCTGTGCTTTCCCAGAGACGCAACATCTCATGGCAGTCGACCGCAGCAAAGCCTCTTGCCGAAAAGGCAAACGTCCGGCTCCTTCTCCCACAAGGAAGGGCCCAGCCCTGAAAGCTCTTGCTGGTCTTCACGGTGCCTTGGTGCCCTATCTACAGTCACAACAGCACTGGGGATCTGTGCTTTCCCAGAGACGCAACATCTCATGGCGCTCGGCCACGGCAGTGCCTCTTGCCGAAAAGGCAAACGTCCGGCTCCTTCTCCCACAAGGAAGGGCCCAGCTCTGAAAGCTCCTGATGTTCTTCACCTACCCTTGGAACCCTATCTACAGGCACAACAGCACTGGCGATCTGTGCTTTCCCAGAGACTCAACATCTCATGGCGCTCGGCAGCGAAATAGCCTCTTGCCGAAAAGGCAAACGTCCGGCTCCTCCCACAAGGAAGGGCCCAGCCCTGAAAGCTCTTGCTGCTCTTCACGGTGCCTTGGCGCCCTATCTACAGGCACAACAGCACTGGGGATCTGTGCTTTCCCAGAGACGCAACATCTCATGGCGCTCGGCCGCGGCATCGCCTCTTGCCGAAATGGCAAACGTCCGGCTCCTTCTCCCACAAGGAAGGGCCCAGCCCTGAAAGCTCTTGCTGCTCTTCACCTACCCTTGGAACCCTATCTACAGGCACAACAGCAGTGGGGATCCGTGCTTTCCCAGAGACGCAACATCTCATGGCGCTTGGCCGCGGCATCGCCTCTTGCCGAAATGGCAAAAGTCCGTCTACTTCTCCCACAAGGAAGGGCCCAGCCCTGAAAGCTCTTGCTGCTCTTCACCTACCCTTGGAACCCTATCTACAGGCACAACAGCAGTGGGGATCTGTGCTTTCCCAGAGACGCAACATCTCATGGCGCTCGGCCGCGGCAGTGCCTCTTGCCGAAAAGGCAAACGTCCGGCTGCTTCTCCCACAAGGAAGGGCCCAGCCCTGAAAGCTCTTGCTGCTCTTCATGGTGCCTTGGCGCCCTATCTACAGGCACAACAGCAGTGGGGATCTGTGCTTTCCCAGACACGCAACATCTCATGGCGCTCGGCCGCGGCACAGCCTCTTGCCGAAAAGGCAAACGTCCGGCTCCTTCTCCCACAAGGAAGGGCCCAGCCCTGAAAGCTCTTGCTGCTCTTCACGGTGCCTTGGCGCCCTATCTACAGGCACAACAGCACTGGGGATCTGTGATTTCCCAGAGACGCAACATCTCATGGCGCTCGGCCGCGGCAGAGCCTCTTGCCGAAAAGGCAAACGTCCGGCTCCTTCTCCCACAAGGAAGGGCCCAGCCCTGAAAGCTCTTGCTGCTCTTCACCTACCCTTGGAACCCTATCTACAGGCACAACAGCAGTGGGGATCTGTGCTTTCCCAGAGACGCAACATCTCATGGCGGTCGGCCGCGTCAGAGCCTCTTGCCGAAAAGGCAAACGTCCGGCTCCTTCTCCCACAAGGAAGGGCCCAGCCCTGAAAGCTCCTGCTGCTCTTCACCTACCCTTGGAACCCTATCTACAGGCACAACAGCACTGGGGATCTGTGCTTTCCCAGAGACGCAACATCTCATGGCGCTCGGCAGCGAAAGAGCCTCTTGCTGAAAAGGCAAACGTCCGTCTCCTTCTCCCACAAGGAAGGGCCCAGCCCTGAAAGCTCTTGCTGCTCTTCACGGTGCCTTGGCACCCTATCTACAGGCACAAAAGCAGTGGGGATCTGTGCTTTCCCAGAGGCGCAATATCTCACGGCGCTCGGCAGAGGCAGAGCCTCTTGCCGAAAAGGCAAACGTCCGGCTCCTTCTCCCACAAGGAAGGGCCCAGCCCTGAAAGCTCTTGCTGCTCTTCACGGTGCCTTGGCGCCCTATCTACAGGCACAACAGCACTGGGGATCTGTGCTTTCCCAGAGACTCAACATCTCATGGCGCTTGACCGCGGCATTGCCTCTTGCCGAAATGGCAAATGTCCGGCTCATTCTCCCACAAGGAAGGGCCCAGCCCTGAATGCTGCTGCTGCTCTTCACCTACCATTAGAACCCTATCTACAGGCACAACAGCACTGGGGATCTGTGCTTTCCCAGAGACGCAACACCTCATGGCGCTCGGCCGCGGCGGAGCCTCTTGCCGAAAAGTCAAACGTCCGGCTCCTTCTCCCACAAGGAAGGGCCCAGCCCTGAAAGCTCTTGCTGCTCTTCATGGTGCCTTGGTGCCCTATCTACAGGCACAACAGCAGTGGGGATCTGTGCTTTCCCAGAGACTCAAAATCTCATGGCGCTCGGCCGCGGCAGTGCCTCTTGCCGAAATGGCAAACGTCCGTCTCCTTCTCCCACAAGGAAGGGCCCAGCCCTGAAAGCTCTTGCTGCTCTTCACCTACCATTGGCGCCCTATCTACAGGCACAACAGCACTGCGGATCTGTGCTTTCCCAGAGACGCAACATCTCATGGCGCTCGGCCGCGGCAGAGCCAATTGCCGAAAAGGCAAACGTCCGGCTCCTTCTCCCACAAGGAAGGGCCCAGCCCTGAAAGCTCTTGCTGCTCTTCACGGTGCCTTGGCGCCCTATCTACAGTCACAACAGCAGAGGGCATCTCTGATTTCCCAGAGACGCAACATCTCATGGCGCTCGGCCGCGGCAGAGCCTCTTGCTGAAAAGGCAAACGTCCGTCTCCTTCTCCCACAAGGAAGGGCCCAGCCCTGAAAGCTCTTGCTGCTCTTCACGAAGCCTTCGCACCCTATCTACAGGCACAACAGCAGTGGGGATCTGTGCTTTCCCAGAGGCGCAACATCTCATGGCGCTCGGCAGCGGCATAGCCTCTTGCCGAAAAGGCAAACGTCCGTCTCCTTCTCCCACAAGGAAGGGCCCAGCCCTGAAAGCTCTTGCTGCTCTTCACGGTGCCTTGGTGCCCTATCTACAGGCAGAGCAGCACTGGGGATCTGTGCTTTCCCAGCGACGCAACATCTCATGGTGGTCGGCCGCGGCAGAGCCTCTTGCCGAAAAGGCAAACGTCCGGCTCCTTCTCCCACAAGGAAGGGCCCAGCCATGAAAGCTCTTGCTGCTCTTCACCTACCCTTGGCGCCCTATCTACAGGCACAACAGCAGTGGGGATCTGTGCTTTCCCAGAGATGCAACATCTCATGGCGCTCTAACGCGGCAGAGCATCTTGCCGAAAAGGCAAACGTCCGGCTCCTTCTCCCACAAGGAAGGGCCCAGCCCTGAAAGCTCTTGCTGCTCTTCACAGTGCCTTGGCACCCTATCTACAGGCACAACAGCAGTGGGGATCTGTGCTTTCCCAGAGACGCAACATCTCATAGCGCTTCGCCGTGGCAGAGCCTCTTGCCGGAAAGGCAAACGTCCGGCTCCTTCTCCCACAAGGAAGGGCCCAGCCCTGAAAGCTCTTGCTGCTCTTCACCTACCCTTGGCGCCCTATCCACAGGCAGAACAGCAGTGGGGATCTGTGATTTCCCAGAGACGCAACATCTCATGGCGCTCGGCCGCGGCAGAGCCTCTTGCCGAAAAGGCAAACGTCCGGCTCCTTCTCGCACAAGGAAGGGCCCAGCCCTGAAAGCACCTGCTGCTCTTCACCTACCCTTGGAACCCTATCTACAGGCACAACAGCACTGGGGATCTGTGCTTTCCCAGAGACGCAACATCTCATGGCGCTCGGCAGCGAAAGAGCCTCTTGCCGAAAAGGCAAACGTCCGGCTCCTTCTCCCACAAGGAAGGGCCCAGCCCTGAAAGCTCTTGCTGCTCTTCACGGTGCCTTGGCACCCTATCTACAGGCACAACAGCAGTGGGGATCTGTGCTTTCCCAGATGCGCAACATCTCATGGCGCTCGGCAGAGGCAGAGCCTCTTGCCGAAAAGGCAAACGTCCGTCTCCTTCTCCCAAAAGGAAGGGCCCAGCCCTGAAAGCTCTTGCTGCTCTTCACGGTGCCTTGGCACCCTATCTACAGGCACAACAGCACTGGGGATCTGTGCTTTCCCAGAGACTCAACATCTCATGGCGCTCGGCCGCGGCAGTGCCTCTTGCCGAAATGGCAAATGTCCGGCTCCTTCTCCCACAAGGAAGGGCCCAGCCCTGAAAGCTCTTGCTGCTCTTCACCTACCCTTGGTGCCCTATCTACAGGCACAACAGCAGTGGGGATCTGTGCTTTCCCAGAGACGCAACATCTCATGGCGCTCGGCCGCGGCAGAGCCAATTGCCGAAAAGGCAAACGTCCGGCTCCTTCTCCCACAAGGAAGGGCCCAGCCCTGAAAGCTCTTGCTGCTCTTGACGGTGCCTTGGCGCCCTATCTACAGGCACAACAGCAGTGGGCATCTCTGATTTCCCAGAGACGCAACATCTCATGGCGCTCGGCCGCGGCAGTGCATCTTGCCGAAAAGGCAAACGTCCGTCTCCTTCTCCCACAAGGAAGGGCCCAGCCCTGAAAGCTCTTGCTGCTCTTCACCTACCATTGGCGCCCTATCTACAGGCACAACAGCAGTGGGGATCTGTGCTTTCCCAGAGACGCAACATCTCATGGCTCTTAGCAGCAGAAGAGCCTCTTGCCGAAAAGGCAAACGTCCGTCTCCTTCTCCCACAAGGAAGGGCCCAGCTCTGAAAGCTCTTGCTGCTCTTCACGGTGCCTTGGCACCCTATCTACAGGCACAACAGCACTGGGGATCTGTGCTGTCCCAGAGACGCAACATCTCATGGCGCTCGTGCACGGCAGAGCCTCTTGCCGAAAAGGCAAACGTACGTCTCCTTCTCCCACAAGGAAGGGCCCAGCCCTGAAAGCTCTTGCTGCTCTTCACTGTGCCTTGGTGCCCTATCTACAGGCACAACAGCACTGGGGATCTGTGCTTTCCCAGAGACGCAACATCTCATGGCGCTTAGCAGCAGAATAGCCTCTTGCCGAAAAGGCAAACGTCCGGCTCCTTCTCCCACAAGGAAGGGACCAGCCCTGAAAGCTCTTGCTGCTCTTCACCTGCCCTTGGCGCCCTATCTACAGGCACAACAGCAGTGGGGATCTGTGCTTTCCCAGAGACGCAACATCTCGTTGCGGTCGGCTGCATCCAAGCCTCTTGCCGAAAAGGCAAACGTCCGGCTCCTTCTCCCACAAGGAAGGGCCCAGCCCTGAAAGCTCTTGCTGCTCTTCACGGTGCCTTGGCGCCCTATCTACAGGCACAACAGCACTGGTGATCTTTGCTTTCCCAGAGGCGCAACATCTCATGGCGCTCGGCCGCGGCAGAGCCTCTTGCCGAAAAGGCAAACGTCCGGCTCCTTCTCCCACAAGGAAGGGCCCAGCCCTGAAAGCTCTTGCTGCTCTTCACAGTGCCTTGGTGCCCTATCTACAGGCACAGCAGCACTGGGGATCTGTGCTTTCCCAGAGGCGCAACATCTCATGGCGCTCGGCAGCGGCAGTGCCTCTTGCCGAAAAGGCAAACGTCCGTCTCCTTCTCCCACAAGGAAGGGCCCAGCCCTGAAAGCTCTTGCTGCTCTTCACCTACCATTGGCGCCCTATCTACAGGCACAACATCAGTGGGGATCTGTGCTTTCCCAGAGGCGCAACATCTCATGGCTCTTAGCAGCAGAAGAGCCTCTTGCCGAAAAGGCAAACGTCCGTCTCCTTCTCCCACAAGGAAGGGCCCAGCCCTGAAAGCTCTTGCTGCTCTTCACGGTGCCTTGGCGCCCTATCTACAGGCACAACAGCACTGGGGATCTGTGCTTTCCCAGAGACGCAACATCTCATGGCGCTCGTGCACGGCAGAGCCTCTTGCCGAAAAGGCAAACGTCCAGCTCCTTCTCCCACAAGGAAGGGCCCAGCCCTGAAAGCTCTTGCTGCTCTTCACCTACCATTGGCGCCCTATCTACAGGCACAACAGCAGTGGGGATCTGTGCTTTCCCAGAGACGCAACATCTCATGGCTCTTAGCAGCAGAAGAGCCTCTTGCCGAAAAGGCAAACGTCCGTCTCCTTCTCCCACAAGGAAGGGCCCAGCTCTGAAAGCTCTTGCTGCTCTTCACGGTGCCTTGGCGCCCTATCTACAGGCACAACAGCACTGGGGATCTGTGCTGTCCCAGAGACGCAACATCTCATGGCGCTCGTGCACGGCAGAGCCTCTTGCCGAAAAGGCAAACGTCCGGCTCCTTCTCCCACAAGGAAGGGCCCAGCCCTGAAAGCTCTTGCTGCTCTTCACTGTGCCTTGGTGCCCTATCTACAGGCACAACAGCACTGGGGATCTGTGCTTTCCCAGAGACGCAACATCTCATGGCGCTTAGCAGCAGCAGTGCCTCTTGCCGAAAAGGCAAACGTCCGGCTCCTTCTCCCACAAGGAAGGGACCAGCCCTGAAAGCTCTTGCTGCTCTTCACAGTGCCCTTGGCGCACTATCTACAGGCACAACAGCAGTGGGGATCTGTGCTTTCCCAGAGACGCAACATCTCGTTGCGGTCGGCTGCAGCCAAGCCTCTTGCCGAAAAGGCAAACGTCCGGCTCCTTCTCCCACAAGGAAGGGCCCAGCCCTGAAAGCTCTTGCTGCACTTCACCTACCCTTGGCGCCCTGTCTACAGGCACAACAGCACTGGGGATCTGTGCTTTCCCAGAGGCGCAACATCTCATGGCGCTCGGCCGCGGCAGTGCCTCTTGCCAAAAAGGCAAACGTCCGGCTCCTTCTCCCACAAGGAAGGGCCCAGCCCTGAAAGCTGTTACTGCTCTTCACCTACCCTTGGCGCCCTATCTACAGGCACAACATCAGTGGGGATCTGTGCTTTTCCAGAGACACAACATCTCATGGCGCTCGGCCGCGGCAGAGCGTCTTGCCGAAAAGGCAAACGTCCGGCTCCTTCTCCCACAAGGAAGGGCCCAGCCCTGAAAGCTCTTGCTGCTCTTCACGGTGCCTTGGTGCCCTATCTACAGGCACAACAGCACTGGTGATCTTTGCTTTCCCAGAGGCGCAACATCTCATGGCGCTCGGCCGCGGCAGAGCCTCTTGCCGAAAAGGCAAACGTCCGGCTCCTTCTCCCACAAGGAAGGGCCCAGCCCTGAAAGCTCTTGCTGCTCTTCACAGTGCCTTGGCACCCTATCTACAGGCAAAGCAGCACTGGGGATCTGTGCTTTCCCAGAGACGCAACATCTCATGGCGGTCGGCCGCAGCAAAGCCTCTTGCCGAAAAGGCAAACGTCCGGCTCCTTCTCCCACAAGGAAGGGCCCAGCCCTGAAAGCTCTTGCTGCTCTTCACGGTGCCTTGGCGCCCTATCTACAGGCACAACAGCACTGGGGATCTGTGCTTTCCCAGAGACGCAACATCTCATGGCGCTCGGCCGCGGCAGTGCCTCTTGCCGAAATGGCAAACGTCCGGCTCCTTCTCCCACAAGGAAGGGCCCAGCCCTGAAAGCTCTTGCTGCTCTTCACCTACCCTTGGAACCCTATCTACAGGCACAACAGCAGTGGGGATCTGTGCTTTCCCAGAGACCCAACATCTCATGGCGCTCGGCCGCGGCAGAGCCTCTTGCCGAAAAGGCAAACGTCCGGCTCCTTCTCCCACAAGGAAGGGCCCAGCCCTGAAAGCTCTTGCTGCTCTTCACAGTGCCTTGGTGCCCTATCTACAGGCACAACAGCACTGGGGATCTGTGCTTTCCCAGAGGCGCAACATCTCATGGCGCTTAGCAGCAGAAGAGCCTCTTGCCGAAAAGGCAAACGTCCGGCTCCTTCTCCCACAAGGAAGGGCCCAGCCCTGAAAGCACTTGCTGCTCTTCACGGTGCCTTGGCGCCCAATCTATAGGCACAACAGCAGTGGGGATCTGTGCTTTCCCAGAAACGCAACATCTCATGGCGCTCGGCCGCGGCAGAGCGTCTTGCCGAAAAGGCAAACGTCCAGCTCCTTCTCCCACAAGGAAGGGCCCAGCCCTGAAAGCTCTTGCTGCTCTTCACCTACCCTTGGCGCCCTATCTACAGGCACAACAGCACTGGGGATCTGTGCTTTCCCAGAGACGCAACATCTCATGGCGCTTAGCAGCAGAAGAGCCTCTTGCCGAAAAGGCAAACGTCCGGCTCCTTCTCCCACAAGGAAGGGACCAGCCCTGAAAGCTCTTGCTGCTCTTCACCTACCCTTGGCGCCCTATCTAAAGGCACAACACCAGTGGGGATCTGTGCTTTCCCAGAGACGCAACATCTCATTGCGGTCGGCTGCAGCCAAGCCTCTTGCCGAAAAGGCAAACGTCCGGCTCCTTCTCCCACAAGGAAGGGCCCAACCCTGAAAGCTCTTGCTGCTCTTCATGGTGCCTTGGCGCCCTATCTACAGGCACAACAGCACTGGGGATCTGTGCTTTCCCAGAGACGCAACATCTCATGGCGCTCGGCCGCGGCAGTGCCTCTTGCCGAAATGGCAAACGTCCGGCTCCTTCTCCCACAAGGAAGGGCCCAGCCCTGAAAGCTCTTGCTGCTCTTCACCTACCCTTGGAAGCCTATCTACAGGCACAACAGCAGTGGGGATCTGTGCTTTCCCAGAGGCGCAACATCTCATGGCGCTCGGCCGCGGCAGAGCGTCTTGCCGAAAAGGCAAACGTCCGGCTCCTTCTCCCACAAGGAAGGGACCAGCCCTGAAAGCTCTTGCTGCTCTTCACCTACCCTTGGCGCCCTATCTACAGGCACAGCAGCACTGGGGATCTGTGCTTTCCCAGAGACGCAACATCTCACTGCGGTCGTCTGCAGCCAAGCCTCTTGCCGAAAAGGCAAACGTCCGGCTCCTTCTCCCACAAGGAAGGGCCCAGCCCTGAAAGCTCTTGCTGCTGTTCACCTACCCTTGGCGCCCTATCTACAGGCACAACACCAGTGGGGATCTGTGCTTTCCCAGAGGCGCAACATCTCATGGCGCTCGGCCGCGGCAGAGCCTCTTGCCGAAAAGTCAAACGTCCGGCTCCTTCTCCCACAAGGAAGGGCCCAGCCCTGAAAGCTCTTGCTGATCTTCACCTACCCTTGGAACCCTATCTACTGGCACAACAGCAGTGGGGATCTGTGCTTTCCCAGAGACTTAACATCTCATGGCGCTCGGCCGCGGCAGTGCCTCTTGCCGAAATGGCAAACGTCCGGCTCCTTCTCCCACAAGGAAGGGCCCAGCCCTGAAAGCTCTTGCTGCTCTTCACCTACCATTGGCGCCCTATCTACAGGCACAACAGCACTGGGGATCTGTGCTTTCCCAGAGGCGCAACATCTCATGGCTCTTAGAAGCAGAAGAGCCTCTTGCCGAAAAGGCAAACGTCCGTCTCCTTCTCCCACAAGGAAGGGCCCAGCCCTGAAAGCTCTTGCTGCTCTTCATGGTGCCTTGGTGCCTTATCTACAGGCACAACAGCAGTGGGGATCTGTGCTGTCCCAGAGACGCAACATCTCATCGCGCTCGTGCACGGCAGAGCCTCTTGCCGAAAAGGCAAACGTCCGTCTCCTTCTCCCACAAGGAAGGGCCCAGCCCTGAAAGCTCTTGCTGCTCTTCACGGTGCCTTGGTGCCCTATCTACAGGCACAAAAGCACTGGGGATCTGTGCTTTCCCAGAGGCGCAACATCTCATGGCGCTTAGCAGCAGAAGAGCCTCTTGCCGAAAAGGCAAACGTCCGGCTCCTTCTCCCACAAGGAAGGGACCAGCCCTGAAAGCTCTTGCTGCTCTTCACCTACCCTTGGCGCCCTATCTAAAGGCACAGCAGCACTGGGGATCTGTGCTTTCCCAGAGACGCAACATCTCATTGCGGTCGGCTGCAGCCAAGCCTCTTGCCGAAAAGTCAAACGTCCGGCTCCTTCTCCCACAAGGAAGGGCCCAGCCCTGAAAGCTCTTGCTGCTCTTCATGGTGCCTTGGCGCCCTATCTACAGGCACAACAGCAGTGGGGATCTGTGCTTTCCAAGAGACTCAACATCTCATGGCGCTCGGCCGCGGCAGTGCCTCTTGCCGAAATGGCAAACGTCCGTCTCCTTCTCCCACAAGGAAGGGCCCAGCCCTGAAAGCTCTTGCTGCTGTTCACCTACACTTGGAACCCTATCTACAGGCACAACAGCAGTGGGCATCTCTACTTTCCCAGAGACGCAACATCTCATGTCACTCGGCCGCGGCAGAGCCTCTTGCTGAAAAGGCAAATGTCCGTCTCCTTCTCCCACAAGGAAGGGCCCAGCCCTGAAAGCTCTTGCTGCTCTTCACGGTGCCTTGGCGCCCTATCTACAGGCACAACAGCACTGGGGATCTGTGCTTTCCCAGAGACGCAACATCTCACGGCGCTCGGCTGCGGCAGAGCCTCTTGCCGAAAGGCAAACGTCCGGCTCCTTCTCCCACAAGGAAGGGCCCAGCCCTGAAAGCTCTTGCTGCTCTTCACCTACCATTGGCGCCCTATCTACAGGCACAACAGCACTGGGGATCTGTGCTTTCCCAGAGGCGCAACATCTCATGGCTCTTAGCAGCAGAAGAGCCTCTTGCCGAAAAGGCAAACGTCCGTCTCCTTCTCCCACAAGGAAGGGCCCAGCCCTGAAAGCTCTTGCTGCTCTTCATGGTGCCTTGGCGCCCTATCTACAGGCACAACAGCAGTGGGGATCTGTGCTTTCCCAGAGACGCAACATCTCATGGCGCTCGGCCGCGGCAGAGCCTCTTGCCGAAAAGGCAAACGTCCGTCTCCTTCTCCCACAAGGAAGGGCCCAGCCCTGAAAGCTCTTGCTGCTCTTCACCTACACTTGGAACCCTATCTACAGGCACAACAGCAGTGGGCATCTCTAATTTCCCAGAGACGCAACATCTCATGTCGCTCGGCCGCGGCAGAGCCTCTTGCTGAAAAGGCAAACGTCCGTCTCCTTCTCCCACAAGGAAGGGCCCAGCCCTGAAAGCTCTTGCTGCTCTTCACGGTGCCTTGGCGCCCTATCTACAGGCACAACAGCACTGGGGATCTGTTCTTTCCCAGAGACTCAACATCTCATGGCGCTCGGCCGCGTCAGTGCCTCTTGCCGAAATGGCAAACTTCCGTCTCCTTCTCCCACAAGGAAGGGCCCAGCCCTGAAAGCTCTTGCTGCTCTTCACGGTGCCTTGGTGCCTTATCTGCAGGCACAACAGCAGTGGGGATCTGAGCTGTCCCAGAGACGCAACATCTCATGGCACTCGGGCACGGCAGAGCCTCTTGCCGAAAAGGCAAAGGTCCAGCTCCTTCTCCCACAAGGAAGGGCCCAGCCCTGAAAGCTCTTGCTGCTCTTCACGGTGCCTTGGTGCCCTATCTACAGGCACAACAGCAGTGGGGATCTGTGTTTTCCCAGAGACGCAACATCTCATGGCGCTTAGCAGCAGAAGAGCCTCTTGCCGAAAAGGCAAACGTCCGGCTCCTTCTCCCACAAGGAAGGGCCCAGCCCTGAAAGCTCTTGCTGCTCTTCACGGTGCCTTCGCGCCCTATCTACAGGCACAACAGCACTGGGGATCTGTGCTTTCCCAGAGACGCAACATCTCATGGCGCTCGGCCGCGGCAGTGCCTCTTGCCGAAATGGCAAACGTCCGGCTCCTTCTCCCACAAGGAAGGGCCCAGCCCTGAAAGCTCTTGCTGCTCTTCACCTACCCTTGGAACCCTATCTACAGGCACAACAGCAGTGGGGATCTGTGCTTTCCCAGAGACGCAACATCTCATGGCGCTAACAGCGAAAGAGCCTCTTGCTGAAAAGGCAAACGTCCGGCTCCTTCTCCCACAAAAAAGGGCCCAGCCCTGAAAGCTCTTGCTGCTCTTCACGGTGCCTTGGCACCCTATCTACAGGCACAACAGCACTGGGGATCTGTGCTTTCCCAGAGGCGCAACATCTCATGGCGCTCGGCAGCGGCAGAGCCTCTTGCCGAAAGGGCAAACGTCCGTCTCCTTCTCCCACAAGGAAGGGCCCAGCCCTGAAAGCTCTTGCTGCTCTTCACGGTGCCTTGGCGCCCTATCTACAGGCACAGCAGCACTGGGGATCTGTGCTTTCCCAGAGACGCAACATCTCATGGCGCTCAGCCGCGGCAAAGCCTCTTGCCGAAAAGGCAAACGTCCGTCTCTTTCTCCCACAAGGAAGGGCCCAGCTCTGAAAGCTCTTGCTGCTCTTCACCGTGCCTTGGCGCCCTATCTACAGGCACAACAGCACTGGGGATCTGTGCTTTCCCAGAGATGCAACATCTCATGGCGCTCGGCCGCGGCAGAGCCTCTTGCCGAAAAGCCAAACGTCCGGCTCCTTCTCCCACAAGGAAGGGCCCAGCCCTGAAAGCTCTTGCTGCTCTTCACGGTGCCTTGGTGCCCTAGCTACAGGCACAACAGCAGTGGGGATCTGTGCTTTCCCAGAGACGCAACATCTCATGGCGCTCGGCCGCGGCCAAGCGTCTTGCCGAAAAGGCAAACGTCCGACTCCTTGTCCCACAAGGAAGGGCCCAGCCCTGAAAGCTCTTGCTGCTCTTCACCTACCCTTGGCGCCCTATCTACAGGCACAACAGCACTGGGGATCTGTGCTTTCCCAGAGGCACAACATCTCATGGCGCTTAGCAGCAGAAGAGCCTCTTGCCGAAAAGGCAAACGTCCGGCTCCTTCTCCCACAAGGAAGGGCCCAGCCCTGAAAGCTCTTGCTGCTCTTCACCTACCCTTGTCGCCCTATCTACAGGCACAACAGCACTGGGGATCTGTGCTTTCCCAGAGACGCAACATCTCATGGCGCTCGGCCGCGGCAGTGCCTCTTGCCGAAATGGCAAACGTCCGGCTCCTTCTCCCACAAGGAAGGGCCCAGCCCTGAAAGCTCTTGCTGCTCTTCACCTACCCTTGGAACCCTATCTACAGGCACAACAGCAGTGGGGATCTGTGCTTTCCCAGAGACGCAACATCTCATGGCGCTAACAGCGAAAGAGCCTCTTGCTGAAAAGGCAAACGTCCGGCTCCTTCTCCCACAAGGAAGGGCCCAGCCCTGAAAGCTCTTGCTGCTCTTCACGGTGCCTTGGTGCCTTATCTGCAGGCACAACAGCAGTGGGGATCTGAGCTGTCCCAGAGACGCAACATCTCATGGCACTCGGGCACGGCAGAGCCTCTTGCCGAAAAGGCAAAGGTCCAGCTCCTTCTCCCACAAGGAAGGGCCCAGCCCTGAAAGCTCTTGCTGCTCTTCACAGTGCCTTGGTGCCCTATCTACAGGCACAACAGCAGTGGGGATCTGTGTTTTCCCAGAGACGCAACATCTCATGGCGCTTAGCAGCAGAAGAGCCTCTTGCCGAAAAGGCAAACGTCCGGCTCCTTCTCCCACAAGGAAGGGCCCAGCCCTGAAAGCTCTTGCTGCTCTTCACCTACCATTGGCGCCCTATCTACACGCACAGCAGCACTGGGGATCTGTGCTTTCCCAGAGACACAACATCTCATGGCGGTCGGCCGCAGCAAAGCCTCTTGCCGAAAAGGCAAACGTCCGGCTCCTTCTCCCACAAGGAAGGGCCCAGCCCTGAAAGCTCTTGCTGCTCTTCACGGTGCCTTGGCGCCCTATGTACAGGCACAACAGCAGTGGGGATATGTGCTTTCCCAGAGACGCAACATCTCATGGCGCTCGGCCGCGGCAGTGCCTCTTGCCGAAATGGCAAACGTCCGGCTCCTTCTCCCACAAGGAAGGGCCCAGCCCTGAAAGCTCTTGCTGCTCTTCACCTACCCCTGGAACCCTATCTACAGGCACAACAGCAGTGGGGATCTGTGCTTTCCCAGAGACGCAACATCTCATGGCGCTAACAGCGAAAGAGCCTCTTGCTGAAAAGGCAAACGTCCGGCTCCTTCTCCCACAAGGAAGGGCCCAGCCCTGAAAGCTCTTGATGCTCTTCACGGTGCCTTGGTGCCTTATCTGCAGGCACAACAGCAGTGGGGATCTGAGCTGTCCCAGAGACGCAACATCTCATGGCACTCGGGCACGGCAGAGCCTCTTGCCGAAAAGGCAAAGGTCCAGCTCCTTCTCCCACAAGGAAGGGCCCAGCCCTGAAAGCTCTTGCTGCTCTTCACAGTGCCTTGGTGCCCTATCTACAGGCACAACAGCAGTGGGGATCTGTGTTTTCCCAGAGACGCAACATCTCATGGCGCTTAGCAGCAGAAGAGCCTCTTGCCGAAAAGGCAAACGTCCGGCTCCTTCTCCCACAAGGAAGGGCCCAGCCCTGAAAGCTCTTGCTGCTCTTCATGGTGCCTTGGCGCCTTATCTACAGGCACAACAGCAGTGGGGATCTGTGCTTTCCAAGAGACTCAACATCTCATGGCGCTCGGCCGCGGCAGTGCCTCTTGCCGAAAAGGCAAACGTCCGGCTCCTTCTCCCACAAGGAAGGGCCCAGCCCTGAAAGCTCTTGCTGCTCTTCACGGTGCCTTGGCGCCCTATCTACAGGCACAACAGCACTGGGGATCTGTGCTTTCCCAGAGACGCAACATCTCATGGCGCTCGGACGCGGCAATGCCTCTTGCCGAAATGGCAAACGTCCGGCTCCTTCTCCCACAAGGAAGGGCCCAGCCCTGAAAGCTCTTGCTGCTCTTCACCTACCCTTGGAACCCTATCTACAGGCACAACAGCAGTGGGGATCTGTGCTTTCCCAGAGACGCAACATCTCATGGCGCTCGGCCGCGTCAGAGCCTCTTGCCGAAAAGGCAAACGTCCGGCTCCTTCTCCCACAAGGAAGGGCCCAGCCCTGAAAGCTCTTGCTGCTCTTTACCTACCCTTGGCGCCCTATCTACAGGCACAACAGCACTGGGGATCTGTGCTTTCCCAGAGACGCAACATCTCATGGCGCTTAGCAGCAGAAGAGCCTCTTGCCGAAAAGGCAAACGTCCGGCTCCTTCTCCCACAAGGAAGGGACCAGCCCTGAAAGCTCTTGCTGCTCTTCACCTACCCTTGGCGCCCTATCTACAGGCACAGCAGCACTGGGGATCTGTGCTTTCCCAGAGACGCAACATCTCATTGCGGTCGGCTGCAGCCAAGCTTCTTGCCGAAAAGGCAAACGTCCGGCTCCTTCTCCCACAAGGAAGGGCCCAGCCCTGAAAGCTCTTGCTGCTCTTCATGGTGCCTTGGTGCCCTATCTACAGGCACAACAGCAGTGGGGATCTTTGCTTTCCCAGAGACTCAACATCTCATGGCGCTCGGCCGCGGCAGAGCCTCTTGCCGAAATGGCAAACGTCCGTCTCCTTCTACCACAAGGAAGCGCCCAGCCCTGAAAGCTCTTGCTGCTCTTCACCTACACTTGGAACCCTATCTACAGGCACAACAGCAGTGGGCATCTCTAATTTCCCAGAGACGCAACATCTCATGTCGCTCGGCCGCGGCAGAGCCTCTTGCTGAAAAGGCAAACGTCCGTCTCCTTCTCCCACAAGGAAGGGCCCAGCCCTGAAAGCTCTTGCTGCTCTTCACCTACCCTTGGCGCCCTATCTACAGGCACAACAGCACTGGGGATCTGTTCTTTCCCAGAGACTCAACATCTCATGGCGCTCGGCCGCGTCAGTGCCTCTTGCCGAAATGGCAAACTTCCGTCTCCTTCTCCCACAAGGAAGGGCCCAGCCCTGAAAGCTCTTGCTGCTCTTCACGTTGCCTTGGTGCCTTATCTGCAGGCAGAACAGCAGTGGGGATCTGTGCTTTCCCAGAGACTCAACTTCTCATGGCGCTCGGCCGCGGCAGAGCGTCTTGCCGAAAAGGCAAACGTCCGTCTCCTTCTCCCACAAGGAAGGGCCCAGCCCTGAAAGCTCTTGCTGCTCTTCACCTACCCTTGGCGCCCTATCTACAGGCACAACAGCACTGGGGATCTGTGCTTTCCCAGAGACGCAACATCTCATGGCGCTTAGCAGCAGAAGAGCCTCTTGCCGAAAAGGCAAACGTCCAGCTCCGTCTCCCACAAGGAAGGGCCCAGCCCTGAAAGCTCTTGCTGCTCTTCACCTACCCTTGGCGCCCTATCTACAGGCACAGCAGCACTGGGGATCTGTGCTTTCCCAGAGACGCAACAGCTCATGGCGCTCGGCCGCGGCAAAGCCTCTTGCCGAAAAGGCAAACGTCCGTCTCCTTCTCCCACAAGGAAGGGCCCAGCTCTGAAAGCTCTTGCTGCTCTTCACGGTGCCTTGGCGCCCTATCTACAGGCACAACAGCACTGGGGATCTGTGCTTTCCCAGAGATGCAACATCTCATGGCGCTCGGCCGCGGCAGAGCCTCTTGCCGAAAAGGCAAACGTCCGGCTCCTTCTCCCACAAGGAAGGGCCCAGCCCTGAAAGCTCTTGCTGCTCTTCACGGTGCCTTGGTGCCCTATCTACAGGCACAACAGCACTGGGGATCTGTGCTTTCCCAGAGACGCAACATCTCATGGCGCTCGGCCGCGGCCAAGCGTCTTGCCGAAAAGGCAAACGTCCGGCTCCTTCTCCCACAAGGAAGGGCCCAGCCCTGAAAGCTCTTGCTGCTCTTCACCTACCCTTGGCGCCCTATCTACAGGCACAACAGCACTGGGGATCTGTGCTTTCCCAGAGGCACAACATCTCATGGCGCTTAGCAGCAGAAGAGCCTCTTGCCGAAAAGGCAAACGTCCGGCTCCTTCTCCCACAAGGAAGGGCCCAGCCCTGAAAGCTCTTGCTGCTCTTCACCTACCCTTGTCGCCCTATCTACAGGCACAACAGCACTGGGGATATGTGCTTTCCCAGAGACGAAACATCTCATGGCGCTTGGCCGCAGCAAAGCCTCTTGCCGAAAAGGCAAACGTCCGGCTCCTTCTCCCACAAGGAAGGGCCCAGCCCTGAAAGCTCTTGCTGCTCTTCACGGTGCCTTGGTGCCCTATCTACAGGCACAACAGCAGTGGGGATCTGTGTTTTCCCAGAGACGCAACATCTCATGGCGCTTAGCAGCAGAAGAGCCTCTTGCCGAAAAGGCAAACGTCCGGCTCCTTCTCCCACAAGGAAGGGCCCAGCCCTGAAAGCTCTTGCTGCTCTTCACCTACCCTTGGCGCCCTATCTACACGCACAGCAGCACTGGGGATCTGTGCTTTCCCAGAGACGCAACATCTCATGGCGGTCGGCCGCAGCAAAGCCTCTTGCCGAAAAGGCAAACGTCCGGCTCCTTCTCCCACAAGGAAGGGCCCAGCCCTGAAAGCCCTTGCTGCTCTTCACCTACCATTGGCACCCTATCTACAGGCACAACAGCAGTGGGGATCTGTGCTTTCCCAGAGGCGCAACATCTCATGGCTTTTAGCAGCAGAAGAGCCTCTTGCCGAGAAGGCAAATGTCCGTCTCCTTCTCCCACAAGGAAAGGCCCAGCCCTGAAAGCTCTTGCTGATCTTCATGGTGCCTTGGTGCCTTATCTACAGGCACAACAGCAGTGGGGATCTGTGCTGTCACAGAGACGCAACATCTCATGGCGCTCGTGCACGGCAGAGCCTCTTGCCGAAAAGGCAAACGTCCAGCTCCATCTCCCACAAGGAAGGGCCCAGCCCTGAAAGCTCTTGCTGCTCTTCACGGTGCCTTGGAGCCCTATCTACAGGCACAACAACACTGGGGATCTGTGCTTTCCCAGAGGCGCAACATCTCATGGCGCTTAGCAGCAGAAGAGCCTCTTGCCGAAAAGCAAACATCCGGCTCCTTCTCCCACAAGGAAGGGCCTAGCCCTGAAAGCTGTTGCTGCTCTTCACGGTGCCTTGGCGCCCTATCTATAGGCACAACAGCAGTGGGGATCTGTGCTTTCCCAGAGACCCAACATCTCATGGCGCTCGGCCGCGGCCGAGCGTCTTGCCGAAAAGGCAAACGTCCGGCTCCTTCTCCCACAAGGAAGGGCCCAGCCCTGAAAGCTCTTGCTGCTCTTCACGGTGCCTTGGCGCCCTATCTACAGGCACAACAGCACTGGGGATCTGTGCTTTCCCAGAGGCGCAACATCTCATGGCGCTCGGCAGCGGCAGAGCCTCTTGCCGAAAGGGCAAACGTCCGTCTCCTTCTCCCACAAGGAAGGGCCCAGCCCTGAAAGATCTTGCTGCTCTTCACCTACCCTTGGCGCCCTATCTACAGGCACAACAGCACTGGGGATCTGTGCTTTCCCAGAGGCACAACATCTCATGGCGCTTAGCAGCAGAAGAGCCTCTTGCCGAAAAGGCAAACGTCCGGCTCCTTCTCCCACAAGGAAGGGCCCAGCCCTGAAAGCTCTTGCTGCTCTTCACCTACCCTTGTCGCCCTATCTACAGGCACAACAGCACTGGGGATATGTGCTTTCCCAGAGACGAAACATCTCATGGCGCTTGGCCGCAGCAAAGCCTCTTGCCGAAAAGGCAAACGTCCGGCTCCTTCTCCCACAAGGAAGGGCCCAGCCCTGAAAGCTCTTGCTGCTCTTCACGGTGCCTTGGTGCCCTATCTACAGGCACAACAGCAGTGGGGATCTGTGTTTTCCCAGAGACGCAACATCTCATGGCGCTTAGCAGCAGAAGAGCCTCTTGCCGAAAAGGCAAACGTCCGGCTCCTTCTCCCACAAGGAAGGGCCCAGCCCTGAAAGCTCTTGCTGCTCTTCACCTACCCTTGGCGCCCTATCTACACGCACAGCAGCACTGGGGATCTGTGCTTTCCCAGAGACGCAACATCTCATGGCGGTCGGCCGCAGCAAAGCCTCTTGCCGAAAAGGCAAACGTCCGGCTCCTTCTCCCACAAGGAAGGGCCCAGCCCTGAATGCCCTTGCTGCTCTTCACCTACCATTGGCACCCTATCTACAGGCACAACAGCAGTGGGGATCTGTGCTTTCCCAGAGGCGCAACATCTCATGGCTTTTAGCAGCAGAAGAGCCTCTTGCCGAGAAGGCAAATGTCCGTCTCCTTCTCCCACAAGGAAAGGCCCAGCCCTGAAAGCTCTTGCTGATCTTCATGGTGCCTTGGTGCCTTATCTACAGGCACAACAGCAGTGGGGATCTGTGCTGTCACAGAGACGCAACATCTCATGGCGCTCGTGCACGGCAGAGCCTCTTGCCGAAAAGGCAAACGTCCAGCTCCATCTCCCACAAGGAAGGGCCCAGCCCTGAAAGCTCTTGCTGCTCTTCACGGTGCCTTGGAGCCCTATCTACAGGCACAACAACACTGGGGATCTGTGCTTTCCCAGAGGCGCAACATCTCATGGCGCTTAGCAGCAGAAGAGCCTCTTGCCGAAAAGCAAACATCCGGCTCCTTCTCCCACAAGGAAGGGCCTAGCCCTGAAAGCTGTTGCTGCTCTTCACGGTGCCTTGGCGCCCTATCTATAGGCACAACAGCAGTGGGGATCTGTGCTTTCCCAGAGACCCAACATCTCATGGCGCTCGGCCGCGGCCGAGCGTCTTGCCGAAAAGGCAAACGTCCGGCTCCTTCTCCCACAAGGAAGGGCCCAGCCCTGAAAGCTCTTGCTGCTCTTCACGGTGCCTTGGCGCCCTATCTACAGGCACAACAGCACTGGGGATCTGTGCTTTCCCAGAGGCGCAACATCTCATGGCGCTCGTCAGCGGCAGAGCCTCTTGCCGAAAGGGCAAACGTCCGTCTCCTTCTCCCACAAGGAAGGGCCCAGCCCTGAAAGATCTTGCTGCTCTTCACGGTGCCTTGGCGCCCTATCTACAGGCACAGCAGCACTGGGGATCTGTGCTTTCCCAGAGACGCAACATCTCATGGCGCTCGGCCGCGGCAAAGCCTCTTGCCGAAAAGGCAAACGTCCGGCTCCTTCTCCCACAAGGAAGGGCCCAGCTCTGAAAGCTCTTGCTGCTCTTCACGGTGCCTTGGCGCCCTATCTACAGGCACAACAGCACTGGGGATCTGTGCTTTCCCAGAGATGCAACATCTCATGGCGCTCGGCCGCGGCAGAGCCTCTTGCCGAAAAGGCAAACGTCCGGCTCCTTCTCCCACAAGGAAGGGCCCAGCCCTGAAAGCTCTTGCTGCTCTTCACGGTGCCTTGGCGCCCTATGTACAGGCACAACAGCAGTGGGGATCTGTGCTTTCCCAGAGACGCAACATCTCATGGCGCTCGGCCGTGGCAGTGCCTCTTGCCGAAATGGCAAACGTCCGTCTCCTTCTCCCACAAGGAAGGGCCCAGCCCTGAAAGCTCTTGCTGCTCTTCACCTACCCTTGGAACCCTATCTACAGGCACAACAGCACTGGGGATCTGTGCTTTCCCAGAGGCGCAACATCTCATGGCGCTCGGCAGCGGCAGAGCCTCTTGCCGAAAGGGCAAACGTCCGTCTCCTTCTCCCACAAGGAAGGGCCCAGCCCTGAAAGCTCTTGCTGCTCTTCACGGTGCCTTGGCGCCCTATCTACAGGCACAACAGCATTGGGGATCTGTGCTTTCCCAGAGACGCAACATCTCATGGCGCTCGGCCGCGGCAAAGCCTCTTGCCGAAAAGGCAAACGTCCGTCTCCTTCTCCCACAAGGAAGGGCCCAGCCCTGAAAGCTCTTGCTGCTCTTCACGGTGCCTTGGCGCCCTATCTACAGGCACAACAGCACTGGGGATCTGTGCTTTCCCAGAGATGCAACATCTCATGGCGCTCGGCCGCGGCAGAGCCTCTTGCCGAAAAGGCAAACGTCCGGCTCCTTCTCCCACAAGGAAGGGCCCAGCCCTGAAAGCTCTTGCTGCTCTTCACGGTGCCTTGGTGCCCTATCTACAGGCACAACAGCAGTGAGGATCTGTGTTTTCCCATAGACGCAACTTCTCATGGCGCTTAGCAGCAGAAGAGCCTCTTGCCGAAAAGGCAAACGTCCAGCTCCTTCTCCCACAAGGAAGGGCCCAGCCCTGAAAGCTCTTGCTGCTCTTCACCTACCCTTGGCGCCCTATCTACAGGCACAGCAGCACTGGGGATCTGTGCTTTCCCAGAGACACAACATCTCATGGCGGTCGGCCGCAGCAAAGCCTCTTGCCGAAAAGGCAAACGTCCGGCTCCTTCTCCCACAAGGAAGGGCCCAGCCCTGAAAGCTCTTGCTGCTCTTCACGGTGCCTTGGCGCCCTATCTACAGGCACAACAGCACTGGGGATCTGTGCTTTCCCAGAGATGCAACATCTCATGGCGCTCGGCCGCGGCAGAGCCTCTTGCCGAAAAGGCAAACGTCCGGCTCCTTCTCCCACAAGGAAGGGCCCAGCCCTGAAAGCTCTTGCTGCTCTTCACGGTGCCTTGGTGCCCTATCTACAGGCACAACAGCAGTGAGGATCTGTGTTTTCCCATAGACGCAACTTCTCATGGCGCTTAGCAGCAGAAGAGCCTCTTGCCGAAAAGGCAAACGTCCAGCTCCTTCTCCCACAAGGAAGGGCCCAGCCCTGAAAGCTCTTGCTGCTCTTCACCTACCCTTGGCGCCCTATCTACAGGCACAGCAGCACTGGGGATCTGTGCTTTCCCAGAGACACAACATCTCATGGCGGTCGGCCGCAGCAAAGCCTCTTGCCGAAAAGGCAAACGTCCGGCTCCTTCTCCCACAAGGAAGGGCCCAGCCCTGAAATCTCTTGCTGCTCTTCACCTACCCTTGGAACCCTATCTACAGGCACAACAGCACTGGGGATCTGTGCTTTCCCAGAGACGCAACACCTCATGGCGCTCGGCCGCGGCCGAGCGTCTTGCCGAAAAGGCAAACGTCAGGGCTCCTTCTCCCACAAGGAAGCGCCCAGCCCTGAAAGCTCTTGCTGCTCTTCACCTACACTTGGAACCCTATCTATAGGCACAACAGCACTGGGGATCTGTGCTTTCCCAGAGACGCAACATCTCATGGCGCTCGGGCCGCAGCAAAGCTTCTTGCCGAAAAGGCAAACGTCCGGCTCCTTCTCCCACAAGGAAGGGCCCAGCCCTGAAAGCTCTTGCTGCTCTTCACGGTGCCTTGGCGCCCTATCTACAGGCACAACAGCACTGGGGATCTGTGCTTTCCCAGAGACGCAACATCTCATGGCGCTCGGCCGCGGCAGTGCCTCTTGCCGAAATGGCAAACGTCCGGCTCCTTCTCCCACAAGGAAGGGCCCAGCCCTGAAAGCTCTTGCTGCTCTTCACGGTGCCTTGGCGCCCTATCTACAGGCACAACAGCACTGGGGATCTGTGCTTTCGCAGAGGCACAACATCTCATGGCGCTTAGTAGCAGAAGAGCCTCTTGCCGAAAATGCAAACGTCCGGCTCCTTCTCCCACAAGGAAGGGCCCAGCCCTGAAAGCTCTTGCTGCTCTTCACCTATCCTTGTCGCCCTATCTACAGGCACAGCAGCACTGGGGATCTGTGCTTTCCCAGAGACGCAACAGCTCATGGCGGTCGGCCGCAGCAAAGCCTCTTGCCGAAAAGGCAAAAGTCCGGCTCCTTCTCCCACAAAGAAGGGCCCAGCCCTGAAAGCTCTTGCTGCTCTTCACGGTGCCTTGGCGCCCTATCTACAGGCACAACAGCAGTGGGGATCTGTGCTTTCCCAGAGACGCAACATCTCATGGCGCTCGGCCGCGGCAGTGCCTCTTGCCGAAAAGGCAAACGTCCGGCTCCTTCTCCCACAAGGAAGGGCCCAGCCCTGAAAGATCTTGCTGCTCTTCACCTACCCTTGGAACCCTATCTACAGGCACAACAGCACTGGGGATCTGTGCTTTCCCAGAGACGCAACATCTCATGGCGCTCGGCCGCGGCATTGCCTCTTGCCGAAATGGCAAACGTCCGGCTCCTTCTCCCACAAGGAAGGGCCCAGCCCTGAAAGCTCTTGCTGCTCTTCACCTACCCTTGGAACCCTATCTACAGGTACAACAGCAGTGGGGATCTGTGCTTTCCCAGAGACGCAACATCTCATGGCGCTTAGCAGCAGAAAAGCCTCTTGCCGAAAAGGCAAACGTCAGGGCTCCTTCTCCCACAAGGAAGCGCCCAGCCCTGAAAGCTCTTGCTGCTCTTCACCTACACTTGGAACCCTATCTACAGGCACAACAGCACTGGGGATCTGTGCTTTCCAGAGACGCAACATCTCATGGCGCTCGGCCGCAGCAAAGCTTCTTTCCGAAAAGGCAAACGTCCGGCTCCTTCTCCCACAAGGAAGGGCCCAGCCCTGAAAGCTCTTGCTGCTCTTCACGGTGCCTTGGCGCCCTATCTACAGGCACAACAGCACTGGGGATCTGTGCTTTCCCAGAGACGCAACATCTCATGGCGCTCGGCCGCGGCAGTGCCTCTTGCCGAAATGGCAAACGTCCGGCTCCTTCTCCCACAAGGAAGGGCCCAGCCCTGAAAGCTCTTGCTGCTCTTCACCTACCCTTGGAACCCTATCTACAGGCACAACAGCAGTGGGGATCTGTGCTTTCCCAGAGGCGCAATATCTCATGGCGCTAACAGCGAAACAGCCTCTTGCTGAAAAGGCAAACGTCCGGCTCCTTCTCCCACAAGGAAGGGCCCAGCCCTGAAAGCTCTTGCTGCTCTTCACGGTGCCTTGGCACCCTATCTACAGGCACAACAGCACTGGGGATCTGTGCTTTCCCAGAGGCGCAACATCTCATGGCGCTCGGCAGCGGCAGAGCCTCTTGCCGAAAGGGCAAACGTCCGTCTCCTTCTCCCACAAGGAAGGGCCCCGCCCTGAAAGCTCTTGCTGCTCTTCACGGTGCCTTGGCGCCCTATCTACAGGCACAACACCAGTGGGGATCTGTGCTTTCCCAGAGACGCAACATCTCATGGCGCTAGGCCGCGGCAAACCCTCTTGCCGAAAAGGCAAACGTCCGTCTCCTTCTCCCACAAGGAAGGGCCCAGCTCTGAAAGCTCTTGCTGCTCTTCACCTACCCTTGGCGCCCTATCTACAGGCACAACAGCACTGGGGATCTGTGCTTTCGCAGAGGCACAACATCTCATGGCGCTTAGCAGCAGAAGAGCCTCTTGCCGAAAAGGCAAACGTCCGGCTCCTTCTCCCACAAGGAAGGGCCCAGCCCTGAAAGCTCTTGCTGCTCTTCACCTACCCTTGTCGCCCTATCTACAGGCACAGCAGCACTGGGGATCTGTGCTTTCCCAGAGACGCAACAGCTCATGGCGGTCGGCCGCAGCAAAGCCTCTTTCCGAAAAGGCAAAAGTCCGGCTCCTTCTCCCACAAGGAAGGGCCCAGCCCTGAAAGCTCTTGCTGCTCTTCACGGTGCCTTGGCGCCCTATCTACAGGCACAACAGCAGTGGGGATCTGTGCTTTCCCAGAGACGCAACATCTCATGGCGCTCGGCCGCGGTCGAGCGTCTTGCCGAAAAGGCAAACGTCCGACTCCTTCTCCCACAAGGAAGGGCCCAGCCCTGAAAGCTCTTGCTGCTCTTCACGGTGCCTTGGCGCCCTATGTACAGGCACAACAGCACTGGGGATCTGTGCTTTCCCAGAGACGCAACATCTCATGGCGCTTAGCAGCAGAAGAGCCTCTTGCCGAAAAGGCAAACGTCCGGCTCCTTCTCCCACAAGGAAGGGCCCAGCCCTGAAAGCTCTTGCTGCTCTTCACCTACCCTTGGCGCCCTTTCTACAGGCACAGCAGCACTGGGGATCTGTGCTTTCCCAGAGACGCAACATCTCATGGCGGTCGGCCGCAGCAAAGCCTCTTGCCGAAAAGGCAAATGTCCGGCTCCTTCTCCCACAAGGAAGGGCCCAGCCCTGAAAGCCCTTGCTGCTCTTCACCTACCATTGGCACCCTATCTACAGGCACAACAGCAGTGGGGATCTGTGCTTTCCCAGAGGCGCAACATCTCATGGCTTTTAGCAGCAGAAGAGCCTCTTGCCGAGAAGGCAAATGTCCGTCTCCTTCTCCCACAAGGAAGGGCCCAGCCCTGAAAGCTCTTGCTGCTCTTCATGGTGCCTTGGTGCCTTATCTACAGGCACAACAGCAGTGGGGATCTGTGCTGTCACAGAGACGCAACATCTCATGGCGCTCGTGCACGGCAGAGCCTCTTGCCGAAAAGGCAAACGTCCGGCTCCTTCTCCCACAAGGAAGGGCCCAGCCCTGAAAGCTCTTGCTGCTCTTCACGGTGCCTTGGCGCCCTATCTACAGGCACAGCAGCACTGGGGATCTGTGCTTTCCCAGAGACGCAACATCTCATGGCGCTCGGCCGCGGCAAAGCCTCTTGCCGAAAAGGCAAACGTCCGTCTCCTTCTCCCACAAGGAAGGGCCCAGCTCTGAAAGCTCTTGCTGCTCTTCACGGTGCTTTGGCGCCCTATCTACAGGCACAACAGCACTGGGGATCTGTGCTTTCCCAGAGATGCAACATCTCATGGCGCTCGGCCGCGGCAGAGCCTCTTGCCCAAAAGGCAAACGTCCGGCTCCTTCTCCCACAAGGAAGGGCCCAGCCCTGAAAGCTCTTGCTGCTCTTCACAGTGCCTTGGTGCCCTATCTACAGGCACAACAGCACTGAGGATCTGTGCTTTCCCAGAGACGCAACATCTCATGGCGCTCGGCCGCGGCAGAGCCTCTTGCCAAAAAGGCAAACGTCCGACTCCTTCTCCCACAAGGAAGGGCCCAGCCCTGAAAGCTCTTGCTGCTCTTCACCTACCCTTGGCGCCCTATCTACAGGCACAACAGCACTGGGGATCTGTGCTTTCCCAGAGGCACAACATCTCATGGCGCTTAGCAGCAGAAGAGCCTCTTGCCGAAAAGGCAAACGTCCGGCTCCTTCTCCCACAAGGAAGGGCCCAGCCCTGAAAGCTCTTGCTGCTCTTCACCTACCCTTGGCGCCCTATCTACAGGCACAGCAGCACTGGCGATATGTGCTTTCCCAGAGACGCAACATCTCATGGCGGTCGGCCGCAGCAAAGCCTCTTGCCGAAAAGGCAAAAGTCCGGCTCCTTCTCCCACAAGGAAGGGCCCAGCCCTGAAAGCTCTTGCTGCTCTTCACGGTGCCTTGGCGCCCTATCTACAGGCACAACAGCACTGGGGATCTGTGCTTTCCCAGAGACGCAACATCTCATGGCGCTCGGCCGCGGCAGTACCTCTTGCCGAAATGGCAAACGTCCGTCTCCTTCTCCCACAAGGAAGGGCCCAGCCCTGAGGCTCTTGCTGCTCTTCACCTACCCTTGGCGCCCTTTCTACAGGCACAGCAGCACTGGGGATCTGTGCTTTCCCAGAGACGCAACATCTCATGGCGGTCGGCCGCAGCAAAGCCTCTTGCCGAAAAGGCAAATGTCCGGCTCCTTCTCCCACAAGGAAGGGCCCAGCCCTGAAAGCCCTTGCTGCTCTTCACCTACCATTGGCACCCTATCTACAGGCACAACAGCAGTGGGGATCTGTGCTTTCCCAGAGGCGCAACATCTCATGGCTTTTAGCAGCAGAAGAGCCTCTTGCCGAGAAGGCAAATGTCCGTCTCCTTCTCCCACAAGGAAGGGCCCAGCCCTGAAAGCTCTTGCTGCTCTTCATGGTGCCTTGGTGCCTTATCTACAGGCACAACAGCAGTGGGGATCTGTGCTGTCACAGAGACGCAACATCTCATGGCGCTCGTGCACGGCAGAGCCTCTTGCCGAAAAGGCAAACGTCCGGCTCCTTCTCCCACAAGGAAGGGCCCAGCCCTGAAAGCTCTTGCTGCTCTTCACGGTGCCTTGGCGCCCTATCAGCAGGCACAGCAGCACTGGGGATCTGTGCTTTCCCAGAGACGCAACATCTCATGGCGCTCGGCCGCGGCAAAGCCTCTTGCCGAAAAGGCAAACGTCCGTCTCCTTCTCCCACAAGGAAGGGCCCAGCTCTGAAAGCTCTTGCTGCTCTTCACGGTGCTTTGGCGCCCTATCTACAGGCACAACAGCACTGGGGATCTGTGCTTTCCCAGAGATGCAACATCTCATGGCGCTCGGCCGCGGCAGAGCCTCTTGCCCAAAAGGCAAACGTCCGGCTCCTTCTCCCACAAGGAAGGGCCCAGCCCTGAAAGCTCTTGCTGCTCTTCACGGTGCCTTGGTGCCCTATCTACAGGCACAACAGCAGTGGGGATCTGTGCTTTCCCAGAGACGCAACATCTCATGGCGCTCGGCCGCGGCAGAGCCTCTTGCCAAAAAGGCAAACGTCCGACTCCTTCTCCCACAAGGAAGGGCCCAGCCCTGAAAGCTCTTGCTGGTCTTCACCTACCCTTGGCGCCCTATCTACAGGCACAACAGCACTGGGGATCTGTGCTTTCCCAGAGGCACAACATCTCATGGCGCTTAGCAGCAGAAGAGCCTCTTGCCGAAAAGGCAAACGTCCGGCTCCTTCTCCCACAAGGAAGGGCCCAGCCCTGAAAGCTCTTGCTGCTCTTCACGGTGCCTTGGCGCCCTATCTACAGGCACAGCAGCACTGGCGATATGTGCTTTCCCAGAGACGCAACATCTCATGGCGGTCGGCCGCAGCAAAGCCTCTTGCCGAAAAGGCAAAAGTCCGTCTCCTTCTCCCACAAGGAAGGGCCCAGCCCTGAAAGCTCTTGCTGCTCTTCACGGTGCCTTGGCGCCCTATCTACAGGCACAACAGCACTGGGGATCTGTGCTTTCCCAGAGACGCAACATCTCATGGCGCTCGGCCGCGGCAGTACCTCTTGCCGAAATGGCAAACGTCCGTCTCCTTCTCCCACAAGGAAGGGCCCAGCCCTGAGGCTCTTGCTGCTCTTCACCTACCCTTGGAACCCTATCTACAGGCACAACAGCACTGGGGATCTGTGCTTTCCCAGAGACGCAACACCTCATGGCGCTCGGCCGCGGCCGAGCGTCTTGCCGAAAAGGCAAACGTCCGGCTCCTTCTCCCACAAGGAAGGGCCCAGCCCTGAAAGCTCTTGGTGCTCTTCACGGTGCCTTGGCGCCCTATCTACAGGCACAACAGCACTGGGGATCTGTGCTTTCCCAGAGACGCAACACCTCATGGCACTCGGCCGCGGCAGAGCCTCTTGCCCAAAAGGCAAACGTCCGGCTCCTTCTCCCACAAGGAAGGGCCCAGCCCTGAAAGCTCTTGCTGCTCTTCACGGTGCCTTGGTGCCCTATCTACAGGCACAACAGCACTGGGGATCTGTGCTTTCCCAGAGGCACAACATCTCATGGCGCTTAGAAACAGAAGAGCCTCTTGCCGAAAAGGCAAACGTCCGTCTCCTTCTCCCACAAGGAAGGGCCCAGCCCTGAAAGCTCTTGCTGCTCTTCACCTACCCTTGGCGCCCTATCTACAGGCACAGCAGCAGTGGGGATCTGTGCTTTCCCAGAGACGCAACATCTCATGGCGCTCGGCCGCGGCAGTGCCTCTTGCCGAAATGGGAAACGTCCGGCTCCTTCTCCCACAAGGAAGGGCCCAGCCCTGAAAGCTCTTGCTGCTCTTCACCTACCCTTGGAACCCTATCTACAGGCACAACAGCAGTGGGGATCTCTGCTTTCCCAGAGACGCAACATCTCATGGCGCTCGGCCGCGGTCGAGCGTCTTGCCAAAAAGGCAAACGTCCGACTCCTTCTCCCACAAGGAAGGGCCCAGCCCTGAAAGCTCTTGCTGCTCTTCACCTACCCTTGGCGCCCTATCTACAGGCACAACAGCACTGGGGATCTGTGCTTTCCCAGAGGCGCAACATCTCATGGCGCTTAGCAGCAGAAGAGCCTCTTGCCGAAAAGGCAAACGTCCGGCTCCTTCTCCCACAAGGAAGGGCCCAGCCCTGAAAGCTCTTGCTGCTCTTCACCTACCCTTAGCGCCCTATCTACAGGCACAGCAGCACTGGGGATCTGTGCTTTCCCAGAGACGCAACATCTCATGGCGCTCGGCCGCAGCAAAGCCTCTTGCCGAAAAGGCAAACGTCCGGCTCCTTCTCCCACAAGGAAGGGCCCAGCCCTGAAAGCTCTTGCTGCTCTTCACGGTGCCTTGGCGCCCTATCTACAGGCACAACAGCACTGGGGATCTGTGCTTTCCCAGAGACGCAAAATCTCATGGCTCTAGGCAGCGAAAGAGCCTCTTGCTGAAAAGGCAAACGTCCGGCTCCTTCTCCCACAAGGAAGGGCCCAGCCCTGAAAGCTCTTGCTGCTCTTCACGGTGCCTTGGCACCATATCTACAGGCACAACAGCACTGGGGATCTGTGCTTTCCCAGAGGCGCAATATCTCATGGCGCTCGGCAGCGGCAGAGCCTCTTGCCGAAAAGGCAAACGTCCGTCTCCTTCTCCCACAAGGAAGGGCCCAGCCCTGAAAGCTCTTGCTGCTCTTCACGGTGCCTTGGCGCCCTATCTACAGGCACAGCAGCACTGGGGATCTGTGCTTTCCCAGAGACGCAACATCTCATGGCGATTAGCAGCAGAAGAGCCTCTTGCCGAAAAGGCAAACGTCCGGCTCCTTCTCCCACAAGGAAGGGCCCAGCCCTGAAAGCACTTGCTGCTCTTCACCTACCCTTGGCGCCCTATCTACAGGCACAGCAGCACTGGGGATCTGTGCTTTCCCAGAGAAGCAACATCTCATGGCGATCGGCCGCAGCAAAGCCTCTTGCCGAAAAGGCAAACGTCCGGCTCCTTCTCCCACAAGGAAGGGCCCAGCCCTGAAAGCTCTTGCTGCTCTTCACGGTGCCTTGGCGCCCTATCTACAGGCACAACAGCACTGGGGATCTGTGCTTTCCCAGAGGCGCAACATCTCATGGCGCTCGGCCGCGGCAGTGCGTCTTGCCGAAAAGGCAAACGTCCGGCTCCTTCTCCCACAAGGAAGGGCCCAGCCCTGAAAGCTCTTGCTGCTCTTCACGGTGCCTTGGCGCCCTATCTACAGGCACAACAGCAGTGGGGATCTGTGCTTTCCCAGAGACGCAACATCTCATGGCGCTCGGCAGCAAAAGAGCCTCTTGCCGAAATGGCAAACGTCCGGCTCCTTCTCCCACAAGGAAGGGCCCAGCCCTGAAAGCTGTTGCTGCTCTTCACCTACCCTTGGCGCCCTATCTACAGGCACAACAGCACTGGGGATCTGTGCTTTCCCAGAGACGCAACATCTCATGGCGCTTAGCAGCAGAAGAGCCTCTTGCCGAAAAGGCAAACGTCCGGCTCCTTCTCCCACAAGGAAGGGCCCAGCCCTGAAAGCACTTGCTGCTCTTCACCTACCCTTGGCGCCCTATCTACAGGCACAGCAGCACTGGGGATCTGTGCTTTCCCAGAGACGCAACATCTCATGGCAGTCGGCCGCGGCAGAGCCTCTTGCCGAAAAGGCAAACGTCCGGCTCCTTCTCCCACAAGGAAGGGCCCAGCCCTGAAAGCTCTTGCTGCTCTTCACGGTGCCTTGGCGCCCTATCTACAGGCACAACAGCACTGGGGATCTGTGCTTTCCCAGAGACTCAACATCTCATGGCGCTCGGCCGCGGCAGTGCCTCTTGCTGGAATGGCAAACGTCCGTCTCTTTCTCCCACAAGGAAGGGCCCAGCCCTGAAAGCTCTTGCTGCTCTTCACCTACCCTTGGAACCCTATCTACAGGCACAACAGCACTGGGGATCTGTGCTTTCCCAGAGACGCAACATCTCATGGCGCTCGGCCGCGGCAGAGCCTCTTGCCGAAAAGCCAAAGTTCCGTCTCCTTCTCCCACAAGGAAGGGCCCAGCCCTGAAAGCTCTTGCTGCTCTTCACGGTGCCTTGGCACCCTATCTACAGGCACAACAGCAGTGGGGATCTGTGCTTTCCCAGAGACTCAACATCTCATGGCGCTTAGCAGCAGAAGAGCCTCTTGCCGAAAAGGCAAACGTCCGGCTCCTTCTCCCACAAGGAAGGGCCCAGCCCTGAAAGCTCTTGCTGCTCTTCACGGTGCCTTGGCGCCCTATCTACAGGCACAACAGCACTGGGGATCTGTGCTTTCCCAGAGATGCAACATCTCATGGCGCTCGGCCGCGGCAGAGCCTCTTGCCGAAAAGGCAAACGTCCGGCTCCTTCTCCCACAAGGAAGGGCCCAGCCCTGAAAGCTCTTGCTGCTCTTCACGGTGCCTTGGTGCCTTATCTACAGGCACAACAGCAGTGGGGATCTGTGCTGTCCCAGAGACGCAACATCTCATGGCGCTCGGCCGCGGCAGAGCCTCTTGCCGAAAAGGCAAACGTCCGGCTCCTTCTCCCACAAGGAAGGGCCCAGCCCTGAAAGCTCTTGCTGCTCTTCACGGTGCCTTGGTGCCTTATCTACAGGCACAACAGCACTGGGGATCTGTGCTGTCCCAGAGACGCAACATCTCATGGCGCTCGGGCACGGCAGAGCCTCTTGCCGAAAAGCCAAAGGTCCAGCTCCTTCTCCCACAAGGAAGGGCCCAGCCCTGAAAGCTCTTGCTGCTCTTCACGGTGCCTTGGTGCCCTATCTACAGGCACAACAGCACTGGGGATCTGTGCTTTCCCAGAGACGCAACATCTCATGGCGCTCAGCAGCGTCAGAGCCTCTTGCCGAAAAGGCATACGTCCGGCTCCTTCTCCCACAAGGAAGGGCCCAGCCCTGAAAGCTCTTGCTGCTCTTCACGGTGCCTTGGCGCCCTATGTACAGGCACAACAGCACTGGGGATCTGTGCTTTCCCAGAGACGCAACATCTCATGGCGCTCGGCCGCGGCAGTGCCTCTTGCCGAAAAGGCAAACGTCCGGCTCCTTCTCCCACAAGGAAGGGCCCAGCCCTGAAAGCTCTTGCTGCTCTTCACCTACACTTGGAACCCTATCTACAGGCACAACAGCAGTGGGCATCTCTGCTTTCCCAGAGACGCAACATCTCATGGCGCTCGGCCGCGGCAGAGCCTCTTGCTGAAAAGGCAAACGTCCGGCTCCTTCTCCCACAAGGAAGGGCCCAGCCCTGAAAGCTCTTGCTGCTCTTCACGGTGCCTTGGCACCCTATCTACAGGCACAACAGCACTGGGGATCTGTGCTTTCCCAGAGACGCAACATCTCATGGCGCTCGTCCGCGGCAGAGCCTCTTGCCGAAAAGGCAAACGTCCGGCTCCTTCTCCCACAAGGAAGGGCCCAGCCCTGAAAGCTCTTGCTGCTCTTCACGGTGCCTTGGCGCCCTATCTACAGGCACAACAGCACTGGGGATCTGTGCTTTCCCAGAGATGCAACATCTCATGGCGCTCGGCCGCGGCAGAGCCTCTTGCCGAAAAGGCAAACATCTGGCTCCTTCTCCCACAAGGAAGGGCCCAGCCCTGAAAGCTCTTGCTGCTCTTCACGGTGCCTTGGCGCCCTATCTACAGGCACAACAGCAGTGGGGATCTGTGCTTTCCCAGAGGCGCAACATCTCATGGCGCTTAGCAGCAGAAGAGCCTCTTGCCGAAAAGGAAAACGTCCGGCTCCTTCTCCCACAAGGAAGGGCCCAGACCTGAAAGCTCTTGCTGCTCTTCACGGTGCCTTGGCGCCCTATCTACAGGCACAACAGCACTGGGGATCTGTGCTTTCCCAGAGACGCAACATCTCATGGCGCTCGGCCGCGGCAGTTTGTCTTGCCGAAAAGGCAAACGTCCGGCTCCTTCTCCCACAAGGAAGGGCCCAGCCCTGAAAGCTCTTGCTGCTCTTCACGGTGCCTTGGCACCCTATCTACAGGCACAACAGCACTGGGGATCTGTGCTTTCCCAGAGACGCAACATCTCATGGCGCTCGGCCGCGGCAGTGCCTCTTGCCGAAATGGCAAACGTCCGGCTCCTTCTCCCACAAGGAAGGGCCCAGACCTGAAAGCTCTTGCTGCTCTTCACCTACCCTTGGAACCCTATCTACAGGCACAACAGCACTGGGGATCTGTGCTTTCCCAGAGACGCAACATCTCATGGTGGTCGGCCGCAGCAAAGCCTCTTGCCGAAAAGGCAAACGTCCGGCTCGTTCTCCCACAAGGAAGGGCCCAGCCCTGAAAGCTCTTGCTGCTCTTCACGGTGCCTTGGCGCCCTATCTACAGGCACAGCAGCACTGGGGATCTGTGGTTTCCCAGAGACGCAACATCTCATGGGGCTCGGCCGCGGCAGTGCCTCTTCCCGAAATGGAAAACGTCCGGCTCCTTCTCCCACAAGGAAGGGCCCAGCCCTGAAAGCTCTTGCTGCTCTTCACCTACCCTTGGAACCCTATCTACAGGCACAACAGCAGTGGGGATCTTTGCTTTCCCAGAGACGCAACATCTCATGGCACTCGGCCGCGGCAGAGCCTCTTGCTGAAAAGGCAAACGTCCGGCTCCTTATCCCACAAGGAAGGGCCCAGCCCTGAAAGCTCTTGCTGCTCTTCACGGTGCCTTGGCACCCTATCTACAGGCACAACAGCACTGGGGATCTGTGCTTTCCCAGAGACTCAACATCTCATGGCGCTCGGTCGCGTCAGTGCCTCTTGCCGAAATGGCAAACGTCCAGCTCCTTCTCCCACAAGGAAGGGCCCAGCCCTGAAAGCTCTTGCTGCTCTTCACAGTGCCTTGGCGCCATATCTACAGGCACAACAGCAGTGGGGATCTGTGCTTTCCCAGAGGCACAACATCTCATGGCGCTCGGCAGCGGAAGAGCCTCTTGCCGAAAAGGCAAACGTCTGGCTCCTTCTCCCACAAGGAAGGGCCCAGCCCTGAAAGCTCTTGCTGCTCTTCACGGTGCCTTGGCACCCTATCTACAGGCACAACAGCAGTGGGGTTCTGTGCTTTCCCAGAGACGCAACATCTCATGGCGCTTAGCAGCAGAAGAGCCTCTTGCCGAAAAGGCAAACGTCCGGCTCCTTCTCCCACAAGGAAGGGCCCAGCCCTGAATGCTGCTGCTGCTCTTCACTTACCTTTGGCGCCCTATGTACAGGCACAACAGCACTGGGGATCTGTGCTTTCCCAGAGGCGCAACATCTCATGGCGCTCGGCCGCGGCAGAGCCTCTTGCCGAAAAGGCAAACGTCCGGCTCCTTCTCCCACAAGGAAGGGCCCAGCCCTGAAAGCTCTTGCTGCTCTTCACGGTGCCTTGGCGCCCTATCTACAGGCACAACAGCACTGGGGATCTGTGCTTTCCCAGAGACTCAACATCTCATGGCGCTCGGCCGCGGCAGTGCCTCTTGCTGAAATGGCAAACGTCCGTCTCTTTCTCCCACAAGGAAGGGCCCAGCCCTGAAAGCTCTTGCTGCTCTTCACCTACCCTTGGAACCCTATCTACAGGCACAACGGCACTGGGGATCTGTGCTTTCCCAGAGACGCAACATCTCATGGCGGTCGGCCGCGGCAGAGCCTCTTGCCGAAAAGGCAAACGTCCCGCTCCTTCTGCCACAAGGAAGGGCCCAGCCCTGAAAGCTCTTGCTGCTCCTCACAGTGCCATGGCGCCCTATCTACAGGCACAATAGCAGTGGGGATCTGTGCTTTCCCAGAGACGCAACATCTCATGGCGCTCGGCCGCGGCATAGCTTCTTGCCGAAAAGGCAAACGTCCGGCTCCTTCTCCCACAAGGAAGGGCCCAGCCCTGAAAGCTCTTGCTGCTCTTCACCTACCCTTGGAACCCTATCTACAGGCTCAACAGCAGTGGGAATCTGTGCTTTCCCAGAGACGCAACATCTCATGGCGCTCGGCCGCGGCAGAGCCTCTTGCCGAAAAGCCAAAGTTCAGTCTCCTTCTCCCACAAGGAAGGGCCCAGCCCTGAAAGCTCTTGCTGCTCTTCACTGTGCCTTGGCGCCCTATCTATAGGCACAGCAGCACTGGGGATCTGTGGTTTCCCAGAGACGCAACATCTCACTGCGGTCGGCCGCAGCAAAGCGTCTTGCCGAAAAGGCAAACGTCCGGCTCCTTCTCCCACAAGGAAGGGCCCAGCCCTGAAAGCTCTTGCTGCTCTTCACGGTGCCTTGGCGCCCTATCTACAGGCACAACAGCAGTGGGGATCTCTGATTTCCCAGAGACGCAACATCTCATGGCGCTCGGCCGCGGCAGTGCATCTTGCCGAAAAGGCAAACGTCCGGCTCCTTCTCCCACAAGGAAGGGCCCAGCCCTGAAAGCTCTTGCTGCTCTTCACCTACCCTTGCCGCCCTATCTACAGGCACAACAGCAGTGGGCATCTCTGCTTTCCCAGAGACGCAACATCTCATGACGGTCGGCGGCGGCAAAGCCTCTTGCCGAAAAGGCAAATGTCCGGCTCCTTCTCCCACAAGGAAGGGCCCAGCCCTGAAAGCTCTTGCTGCTCTTCACGGTGCCTTGGCGCCCTATCTACAGGCACAACAGCAGTGGGGATCTGTGCTTTCCCAGAGACGCAACATCTCATGGCGCTCGGCCGCGGCAGAGCCTCTTGCCGAAAAGGCAAACGTCCGGCTCCTTCTCCCACAAGGAAGGGCCCAGCCCTGAAAGCTCTTGCTGCTCTTCACGGTGCCTTGGCGCCCTATCTACAGGCACAACAGCACTGGGGATCTGTGCTTTCCCAGAGACGCAACATCTCATGGCGCTCGGCCGCGGCAGAGCCTCTTGCTGAAAAGGCAAACGTCCGGCTCCTTCTCCCACAAGGAAGGGCCCAGCCCTGAAAGCTCTTGCTGCTCTTCACGGTGCCTTGGTGCCTTATCTACAGGCACAACAGCAGTGGGGATCTGTGCTGTCCCAGAGACGCAACATCTCATGGCGCTTGGGCACGGCAGAGTCTCTTGCCGAAATGGCAAACGTCCAGCTCCTTCTCCCACAAGGAAGGGCCCAGCCCTGAAAGCTCTTGCTGCTCTTCACCTACACTTAGAACCCTATCTACAGGCACAACAGCAGTGGGCATCTCTGCTTTCCCAGAGACGCAACATCTCATGGCGCTCGGCCGCGGCAGAGCCTCTTGCTGAAAAGGCAAACGTCCGGCTCCTTCTCCCACAAGGAAGGGCCCAGCCCTGAAAGCTCTTGCTGCTCTTCACGGTGCCTTGGCGCCCTATCTACAGGCACAACAGCACTGGGGATCTGTGCTTTCCCAGAGACGCAACATCTCATGGCGCTCGGCCGCGGCAGAGCCTCTTGCTGAAAAGGCAAACGTCCGGCTCCTTCTCCCACAAGAAGGGCTCAGCCCTGAAAGCTCTTGCTGCTCTTCACGGTGCCTTGGCACCCTATCTACAGGCACAACAGCAGTGGGGATCTGTGCTTTCCCAGAGACGCAACATCTCATGGCGCTCGGCCGCGGCAGTGCCTCTTGCCGAAATGGCAAACGTCTGTCTCCTTCTCCCACAAGGAAGGGCCCAGCCCTGAAAGCCCTTGCTGCTCTTCACGGTGCCTTGGCGCCCTATCTACAGGCACAACAGCACTGGGGATCTGTGCTTTCCCAGAGACGCAACATCTCATGGCTCTCGGCCACGGCAGAGCCTCTTGCTGAAAAGGCAAACGTCCGGCTCCTTCTCCCACAAGGAAGGGCCCAGCCCTGAAAGCTCTTGCTGCTCTTCACGGTGCCTTGGCGCCCTATCTACAGGCACAACAACATTGGGGATCTGTGCTTTCCCAGAGACTCAACATCTCATGGCGCTCGGCCGCGGCAGAGCCTCTTGCCAAAAAGGCAAACGTCTGGCTCCTTCTCCCACAAGGAAGGGCCCAGCCCTGAATGCTGCTGCTGCTCTTCACGGTGCCTTGGTGCCTTATCTACAGGCACAACAGCAGTGGGCATCTGTGCTGTCCCAGAGACGCAACATCTCATGGCGCTCGTGCACGGGAGAGCCTCTTGCCGAAAAGGCAAACGTCCATCTCATTCTCCCACAAGGAAGGGCCCAGCCCTGAAAGCTGTTGCTGCTCTTCACGGTGCCTTGGTGCCCTATCTACAGGCACAACAGCGGTGGGGATCTGTGGTTTCCCAGAGACGCAACATCTCACTGCGGTCGGCCGCAGCAAAGCGTCTTGCCGAAAAGGCAAACGTCCGGCTCCTTCTCCCACAAGGAAGGGCCCAGCCCTGAAAGCTCTTGCTGCTCTTCACGGTGCCTTGGCGCCCTATCTACAGGCACAACAGCAGTGGGGATCTCTGATTTCCCAGAGACGCAACATCTCATGGCGCTCGGCCGCGGCAGTGCATCTTGCCGAAAAGGCAAACGTCCGGCTCCTTCTCCCACAAGGAAGGGCCCAGCCCTGAAAGCTCTTGCTGCTCTTCACCTACCCTTGCCGCCCTATCTACAGGCACAACAGCAGTGGGCATCTCTGCTTTCCCAGAGACGCAACATCTCATGACGGTCGGCGGCGGCAAAGCCTCTTGCCGAAAAGGCAAATGTCCGGCTCCTTCTCCCACAAGGAAGGGCCCAGCCCTGAAAGCTCTTGCTGCTCTTCACGGTGCCTTGGCGCCCTATCTACAGGCACAACAGCAGTGGGGATCTGTGCTTTCCCAGAGACGCAACATCTCATGGCGCTCGGCCGCGGCAGAGCCTCTTGCCGAAAAGGCAAACGTCCGGCTCCTTCTCCCACAAGGAAGGGCCCAGCCCTGAAAGCTCTTGCTGCTCTTCACGGTGCCTTGGCGCCCTATCTACAGGCACAACAGCACTGGGGATCTGTGCTTTCCCAGAGACGCAACATCTCATGGCGCTCGGCCGCGGCAGAGCCTCTTGCTGAAAAGGCAAACGTCCGGCTCCTTCTCCCACAAGGAAGGGCCCAGCCCTGAAAGCTCTTGCTGCTCTTCACGGTGCCTTGGTGCCTTATCTACAGGCACAACAGCAGTGGGGATCTGTGCTGTCCCAGAGACGCAACATCTCATGGCGCTTGGGCACGGCAGAGTCTCTTGCCGAAATGGCAAACGTCCAGCTCCTTCTCCCACAAGGAAGGGCCCAGCCCTGAAAGCTCTTGCTGCTCTTCACCTACACTTAGAACCCTATCTACAGGCACAACAGCAGTGGGCATCTCTGCTTTCCCAGAGACGCAACATCTCATGGCGCTCGGCCGCGGCAGAGCCTCTTGCTGAAAAGGCAAACGTCCGGCTCCTTCTCCCACAAGGAAGGGCCCAGCCCTGAAGGCTCTTGTTGCTCTTCACGGTGCCTTGGTGCCTTATCTACAGGCACAACAGCAGTGGGGATCTGTGCTGTCCCAGAGACGCAAAATCTCATGGCGCTCGGGCACGGCAGAGTCTCTTGCCGAAAAGGCAAACGTCCAGCTCCTTCTCCCACAAGGAAGGGCCCAGCCCTGAAAGCTCTTGCTGCTCTTCACGGTGCCTTGGCGCCCTATCTACAGGCACAACAGCAGTGGGGATCTGTGCTTTCCCAGAGACGCAACATCTCATGGCGCTCAGCCGCGGCAGAGCCTCTTGCCGAAAAGGCAAACGTCCGGCTCCTTCTCCCACAAGGAAGGGCCCAGCCCTGAAAGCTCTTGCTGCTCTTCACCTACCCTTGGCGCCCAATCTACAGGCACAGCAGCACTGGGGATCTGTGGTTTCCCAGAGACGCAACATCTCACTGCGGTCGGCCGCAGCAAAGCGTCTTGCTGAAAAGGCAAACGTCCGGCTCCTTCTCCCACAAGGAAGGGCCCAGCCCTGAAAGCTCTTGCTGCTCTTCACGGTGCCTTGGCGCCCTATCTACAGGCACAACAGCAGTGGGGATCTCTGATTTCCCAGAGACGCAACATCTCATGGCGCTCGGCCGCGGCAGTGCATCTTGCCGAAAAGGCAAACGTCCGGCTCCTTCTCCCACAAGGAAGGGCCCAGCCCTGAAAGCTCTTGCTGCTCTTCACCTACCCTTGCCGCCCTATCTACAGGCACAACAGCAGTGGGCATCTCTGCTTTCCCAGAGACGCAACATCTCATGACGGTCGGCGGCGGCAAAGCCTCTTGCCGAAAAGGCAAACGTCCGGCTCCTTCTCCCACAAGGAAGGGCCCAGCCCTGAAAGCTCTTGCTGCTCTTCACGGTGCCTTGGCGCCCTATCTACAGGCACAACAGCAGTGGGCATCTCTGCTTTCCCAGAGACGCAACATCTCATGGCGCTCGGCCGCGGCAAATCCTCTTGCCGAAAAGGCAAACGTCCGTCTCCTTCTCCCACAAGGAAGGGCCCAGCCCTGAAAGCTCTTGCTGCTCTTCACGGTGCCTTGGCGCCCTATCTACAGGCACAACAGCACTGGGGATCTGTGCTTTCCCAGAGACGCAACATCTCATGGCGCTCGGCCGCGGCAGAGCCTCTTGCTGAAAAGGCAAACGTCCGGCTCCTTCTCCCACAAGGAAGGGCCCAGCCCTGAAAGCTCTTGCTGCTCTTCACGGTGCCTTGGTGCCTTATCTACAGGCACAACAGCAGTGGGGATCTGTGCTGTCCCAGAGACGCAACATCTCATGGCGCTTGGGCACGGCAGAGTCTCTTGCCGAAATGGCAAACGTCCAGCTCCTTCTCCCACAAGGAAGGGCCCAGCCCTGAAAGCTCTTGCTGCTCTTCACCTACACTTAGAACCCTATCTACAGGCACAACAGCAGTGGGCATCTCTGCTTTCCCAGAGACGCAACATCTCATGGCGCTCGGCCGCGGCAGAGCCTCTTGCTGAAAAGGCAAACGTCCGGCTCCTTCTCCCACAAGGAAGGGCCCAGCCCTGAAAGCTCTTGCTGCTCTTCACGGTGCCTTGGCACACTATCTACAGGCACAACAGCACTGGGGATCTGTGCTTTCCCAGAGACGCAACATCTCATGGCGCTCGGCCGCGGCAGAGCCTCTTGCTGAAAAGGCAAACGTCCGGCTCCTTCTCCCACAAGAAGGGCTCAGCCCTGAAAGCTCTTGCTGCTCTTCACGGTGCCTTGGCACCCTATCTACAGGCACAACAGCAGTGGGGATCTGTGCTTTCCCAGAGACGCAACATCTCATGGCGCTCGGCCGCGGCAGTGCCTCTTGCCGAAATGGCAAACGTCTGTCTCCTTCTCCCACAAGGAAGGGCCCAGCCCTGAAAGCCCTTGCTGCTCTTCACGGTGCCTTGGCGCCCTATCTACAGGCACAACAGCACTGGGGATCTGTGCTTTCCCAGAGACGCAACATCTCATGGCTCTCGGCCACGGCAGAGCCTCTTGCTGAAAAGGCAAACGTCCGGCTCCTTCTCCCACAAGGAAGGGCCCAGCCCTGAAAGCTCTTGCTGCTCTTCACGGTGCCTTGGCACCCTATCTACAGGCACAACAACATTGGGGATCTGTGCTTTCCCAGAGACTCAACATCTCATGGCGCTCGGCCGCGGCAGAGCCTCTTGCCAAAAAGGCAAACGTCTGGCTCCTTCTCCCACAAGGAAGGGCCCAGCCCTGAATGCTGCTGCTGCTCTTCACGGTGCCTTGGTGCCTTATCTACAGGCACAACAGCAGTGGGCATCTGTGCTGTCCCAGAGACGCAACATCTCATGGCGCTCGTGCACGGGAGAGCCTCTTGCCGAAAAGGCAAACGTCCATCTCATTCTCCCACAAGGAAGGGCCCAGCCCTGAAAGCTGTTGCTGCTCTTCACGGTGCCTTGGTGCCCTATCTACAGGCACAACAGCAGTGGGGATCTGTGCTTTCCCAGAGACGCAACATCTCATGGCGCTCGGCCGCGGCAGAGCCTCTTGCCGAAAAGGCAAACGTCCGGCTCCTTCTCCCACAAGGAAGGGCCCAGCCCTGAAAGCTCTTGCTGCTCTTCACGGTGCCTTGGCGCCCTATCTACAGGCACAACAGCAGTGGGGATCTGTGCTTTCCCAGAGACGCAACATCTCATGACGGTCGGCGGCGGCAAAGCCTCTTGCCGAAAAGGCAAACGTCCGGCTCCTTCTCCCACAAGGAAGGGCCCAGCCCTGAAAGCTCTTGCTGCTCTTCACCTACCCTTGGCGCCCTATCTACAGGCACAGCAGCACTGGGGATCTGTGGTTTCCCAGAGACGCAACATCTCACTGCGGTCGGCCGCAGCAAAGCGTCTTGCTGAAAAGGCAAACGTCCGGCTCCTTCTCCCACAAGGAAGGGCCCAGCCCTGAAAGCTCTTGCTGCTCTTCACGGTGCCTTGGCGCCCTATCTACAGGCACAACAGCAGTGGGCATCTCTGCTTTCCCAGAGACGCAACATCTCATGACGGTCGGCGGCGGCAAAGCCTCTTGCCGAAAAGGCAAACGTCCGGCTCCTTCTCCCACAAGGAAGGGCCCAGCCCTGAAAGCTCTTGCTGCTCTTCACGGTGCCTTGGCGCCCTATCTACAGGCACAACAGCAGTGGGCATCTCTGCTTTCCCAGAGACGCAACATCTCATGGCGCTCGGCCCGCGGCAAATCCTCTTGCCGAAAAGGCAAACGTCCGTCTCCTTCTCCCACAAGGAAGGGCCCAGCCCTGAAAGCTCTTGCTGCTCTTCACGGTGCCTTGGCGCCCTATCTACAGGCACAACAGCACTGGGGATCTGTGCTTTCCCAGAGACGCAACATCTCATGGCGCTCGGCCGCGGCAGAGCCTCTTGCTGAAAAGGCAAACGTCCGGCTCCTTCTCCCACAAGGAAGGGCCCAGCCCTGAAAGCTCTTGCTGCTCTTCACGGTGCCTTGGTGCCTTATCTACAGGCACAACAGCAGTGGGGATCTGTGCTGTCCCAGAGACGCAACATCTCATGGCGCTTGGGCACGGCAGAGTCTCTTGCCGAAATGGCAAACGTCCAGCTCCTTCTCCCACAAGGAAGGGCCCAGCCCTGAAAGCTCTTGCTGCTCTTCACCTACACTTAGAACCCTATCTACAGGCACAACAGCAGTGGGCATCTCTGCTTTCCCAGAGACGCAACATCTCATGGCGCTCGGCCGCGGCAGAGCCTCTTGCTGAAAAGGCAAACGTCCGGCTCCTTCTCCCACAAGGAAGGGCCCAGCCCTGAAAGCTCTTGCTGCTCGCCACGGTGCCTTGGCACACTATCTACAGGCACAACAGCACTGGGGATCTGTGCTTCCCAGAGACGCAACATCTCATGGCGCTCGGCCGCGGCAGTGCCTCTTGCCGAAATGGCAAACGTCCGGCTCCTTCTCCCACAAGGAAGGGCCCAGCCCTGAAAGCTCTTGCTGCTCTTCACGGTGCCTTGGCGCCCTATCTACAGGCACAACAGCACTGGGGATCTGTGCTTTCCCAGAGACGCAACATCTCATGGCTCTCGGCCACGGCAGAGCCTCTTGCTGAAAAGGCAAACGTCCGGCTCCTTCTCCCACAAGGAAGGGCCCAGCCCTGAAAGCTCTTGCTGCTCTTCACGGTGCCTTGGCACCCTATCTACAGGCACAACAGCATTGGGGATCTGTGCTTTCCCAGAGACTCAACATCTCATGGCGCTCGGCCGCGGCAGAGCCTCTTGCCAAAAAGGCAAACGTCTGGCTCCTTCTCCCACAAGGAAGGGCCCAGCCCTGAAAGCTCTTGCTGCTCTTCACGGTGCCTTGGTGCCTTATCTACAGGCACAACAGCAGTGGGCATCTGTGCTGTCCCAGAGACGCAACATCTCATGGCGCTCGGGCACGGCAGAGCCTCTTGCCGAAAAGGCAAACGTCCATCTCCTTCTCCCACAAGGAAGGGCCCAGCCCTGAAAGCTGTTGCTGCTCTTCATGGTGCCTTGGTGCCCTATCTACAGGCACAACAGCAGTGGGGATCTGTGCTTTCCCAGAGACGCAACATCTCATGGCGCTCGGCCGCGGCAGAGCCTCTTGCCGAAAAGGCAAACGTCCGGCTCCTTCTCCCACAAGGAAGGGCCCAGCCCTGAAAGCTCTTGCTGCTCTTCACGGTGCCTTGGCGCCCTATCTACAGGCACAACAGCAGTGGGGATCTGTGCTTTCCCAGAGACGCAACATCTCATGACGGTCGGCGGCGGCAAAGCCTCTTGCCGAAAAGGCAAACGTCCGGCTCCTTCTCCCACAAGGAAGGGCCCAGCCCTGAAAGCTCTTGCTGCTCTTCACGGTGCCTTGGCGCCCTATCTACAGGCACAACAGCACTGGGGATCTGTGCTTTCCCAGAGACGCAACATCTCATGGCGCTCGTCCGCGGCAGAGCCTCTTGCTGAAAAGGCAAACGTCCGGCTCCTTCTCCCACAAGGAAGGGCCCAGCCCTGAAAGCTCTTGCTGCTCTTCACGGTGCCTTGGTGCCTTATCTACAGGCACAACAGCAGTGGGGATCTGTGCTGTCGCAAAATGTCATGGCGCTCGGGCACGGCAGAGTCTCTTGCCGAAAAGGCAAACGTCCAGCTCCTTCTCCCACAAGGAAGGGCCCAGCCCTGAAAGCTCTTGCTGCTCTTCACGGTGCCTTGGCGCCCTATATACAGGCACAACAGCACTGGGGATCTGTGCTTTCCCAGAGACGCAACATCTCATGGCGCTCGGCCGCGGCAGAGCCTCTTGCCGAAAAGTCAAACGTCCGGCTCCTTCTCCCACAAGGAAGGGCCCAGCCCTGAAAGCTCTTGCTGCTCTTCACCTACACTTAGAACCCTATCTACAGGCACAACAGCAGTGGGCATCTCTGCTTTCCCAGAGACGCAACATCTCATGGCGCTCGGCCGCGGCAGAGCCTCTTGCTGAAAAGGCAAACGTCCGGCTCCTTATCCCACAAGGAAGGGCCCAGCCCTGAAAGCTCTTGCTGCTCTTCACGGTGCCTTGGCACCCTATCTACAGGCACAACAGCACTGGGGATCTGTGCTTTCCCAGAGACTCAACATCTCATGGCGCTCAGCCGCGGCAGTGCCTCTTGCCGAAATGGCAAACGTCCGGCTCCTTCTCCCACAAGGAAGGGCCCAGCCCTGAAAGCTCTTGCTGCTCTTCACGGTGCCTTGGCGCCCTATCTACAGGCACAACACCAGTGGGGATCTGTGCTTTCCCAGAGGCGCAACATCTCATGGCGCTTAGCAGCAGAAGAGCCTCTTGCCGAAAATGCAAACGTCCGGCTCCTTCTCCCACAAGGAAGGGCCCAGCCCTGAAAGCTCTTGCTGCTCTTCACCTACCCTTGGCGCCCTATCTACAGGCACAGCAGCATTGGGGATCTGTGCTTTCCCAGAGACTCAACATCTCATGGCGCTCGGCCGCGGCAGAGCCTCTTGCCAAAAAGGCAAACGTCTGGCTCCTTCTCCCACAAGGAAGGGCCCAGCCCTGAAAGATCTTGCTGCTCTTCACGGTGCCTTGGCGCCCTATCTACAGGCACAACAGCACTGGGGATCTGTGCTTTCCCAGAGATGCAACATCTCATGGCGCTCGGCCGCGGCAGAGCCTCTTGCCAAAAAGGCAAACGTCCGGCTCCTTCTCCCACAAGGAAGGGCCCAGCCCTGAAAGCTCTTGCTGCTCTTCACGGTGCCTTGGCGCCCTATCTACAGGCACAACAGCAGTGGGGATCTGTGCTGTCCCAGAGACGCAACATCTCATGGCGCTCGGGCACGGCAGAGCCTCTTGCCGAAAAGGCAAACGTCCAGCTCCTTCTCCCACAAGGAAGGGCCCAGCCCTGAAAGCTCTTGCTGCTCTTCACGGTGCCTTGGCGCCCTATCTACAGGCACAACAGCAGTGGGGATCTGTGCTTTCCCAGAGACTCAAAATCTCATGGAGCTCGGCCGCGGCAGAGCCTCTTGCCGAAAAGGCAAACGTCCGGCTCCTTCTCCCACAAGGAAGGGCCCAGCCCTGAAAGCTCTTGCTGCTCTTCACGGTGCCTTGGCGCCCTATCTACAGGCAAAACAGCACTGGGGATCTGTGCTTTCCCAGAGACGCAACATCTCATGGCGCTCGGCCGCGGCAGTGCCTCTTGCCGAGAAGGCAAACGTCCGGCTCCTTCTGCCACAAGGAAGGGCCCAGCCCTGAAAGCTCTTGCTGCTCTTCACGGTGCCTTGGCGCCCTATCTACAGGCACAACAGCACTGGGGATCTGTGCTTTCCCAGAGACGCAACATCTCATGGCGATTAGCAGCAGAAGAGCCTCTTGCCGAAAAGGCAAACGTCCGGCTCCTTCTCCCACAAGGAAGGGCCCAGCCCTGAAAGCTCTTGCTGCTCTTCACCTACCCTTGGCGCCCTATCTACAGGCACAGCAGCACTGGGGATCTGTGCTTTCCCAGAGACGCCACATCTCATGGCGCTTAGCAGCAGAAGAGCCTCTTGCCGAAAAGGCAAACGTCCGGCTCCTTCTCCCACAAGGAAGGGCCCAGCCCTGAAAGCTCTTGCTGCTCTTCACCTACCCTTGGCGCCCTATCTACAGGCACAACACCAGTGGGGATCTGTGCTTTCCCAGAGGCGCAACATCTCATGGCGCTTAGCAGCAGAAGAGCCTCTTGCCGAAAATGCAAACGTCCGGCTCCTTCTCCCACAAGGAAGGGCCCAGCCCTGAAAGCTCTTGCTGCTCTTCACCTACCCTTGGCGCCCTATCTACAGGCACAGCAGCACTGGGGATCTGTGGTTTCCCAGAGACGCAACATCTCATGGTAGTCGTCCGCAGCAAAGCGTCTTGCCGAAAAGGCAAACGTCCGGCTCCTTCTCCCTCAAGGAAGGGCCCAGCCCTGAAAGCTCTTGCTGCTCTTCACGGTGCCTTGGCGCCCTATCTACAGGCACAACAGCAGTGGGGATCTCTGATTTCCCAGAGACGCAACATCTCATGGCGCTCGGCCGCGGCAGTGCATCTTGCCGAAAAGGCAAACGTCCGGCTCCTTCTCCCACAAGGAAGGGCCCAGCCCTGAAAGCTCTTGCTGCTCTTCACCTACCCTTGGCGCCCTATCTACAGGCACAACAGCAGTGGGGATCTGTGCTTTCCCAGAGACGCAACATCTCATGACGGTCGGCGGGGGCAAAGCCTCTTGCCGAAAAGGCAAACGTCCGGCTCCTTCTCCCACAAGGAAGGGCCCAGCCCTGAAAGCTCTTGCTGCTCTTCACGGTGCCTTGGCACCCTATCTACAGCCACAACAGCACTGGGGATCTGTGCTTTCCCAGAGACGCAACATCTCATGGCGCTCGGCCGCGGCATCGCCTCTTGCTGAAAAGGCAAACGTCCGGCTCCTTCTCCCACAAGGAAGGGCCCAGCCCTGAAAGCTCTTGCTGCTCTTCACGGTGCCTTGGCGCCCTATCTACAGGCACAACAGCACTGGGGATCTGTGCTTTCCCAGAGACGCAACATCTCATGGCGCTCGGCCGCGGCAGAGCCTCTTGCTGAAAAGGCAAACGTCCGGCTCCTTCTCCCACAAGGAAGGGCCCAGCCCTGAAGGCTCTTGCTGCTCTTCACGGTGCCTTGGTGCCTTATCTACAGGCACAACAGCAGTGGGGATCTGTGCTGTCCCAGAGACGCAAAATCTCATGGCGCTCGGGCACGGCAGAGTCTCTTGCCGAAAAGGCAAACGTCCAGCTCCTTCTCCCACAAGGAAGGGCCCAGCCCTGAAAGCTCTTGCTGCTCTTCACGGTGCCTTGGCGCCCTATCTACAGGCACAACAGCACTGGGGATCTGTGCTTTCCCAGAGACGCAACATCTCATGGCGCTCAGCCGCGGCAGAGCCTCTTGCCGAAAAGGCAAACGTCCGGCTCCTTCTCCCACAAGGAAGGGCCCAGCCCTGAAAGCTCTTGCTGCTCTTCACCTACCCTTGGCGCCCTATCTACAGGCACAGCAGCACTGGGGATCTGTGGTTTCCCAGAGACGCAACATCTCACTGCGGTCGGCCGCAGCAAAGCGTCTTGCTGAAAAGGCAAACGTCCGGCTCCTTCTCCCACAAGGAAGGGCCCAGCCCTGAAAGCTCTTGCTGCTCTTCACGGTGCCTTGGCGCCCTATCTACAGGCACAACAGCAGTGGGGATCTCTGATTTCCCAGAGACGCAACATCTCATGGCGCTCGGCCGCGGCAGTGCATCTTGCCGAAAAGGCAAACGTCCGGCTCCTTCTCCCACAAGGAAGGGCCCAGCCCTGAAAGCTCTTGCTGCTCTTCACCTACCCTTGCCGCCCTATCTACAGGCACAACAGCAGTGGGCATCTCTGCTTTCCCAGAGACGCAACATCTCATGACGGTCGGCGGCGGCAAAGCCTCTTGCCGAAAAGGCAAACGTCCGGCTCCTTCTCCCACAAGGAAGGGCCCAGCCCTGAAAGCTCTTGCTGCTCTTCACGGTGCCTTGGCGCCCTATCTACAGGCACAACAGCAGTGGGCATCTCTGCTTTCCCAGAGACGCAACATCTCATGGCGCTCGGCCGCGGCAAAGCCTCTTGCCGAAAAGGCAAACGTCCGTCTCCTTCTCCCACAAGGAAGGGCCCAGCCCTGAAAGCTCTTGCTGCTCTTCACGGTGCCTTGGCGCCCTATCTACAGGCACAACAGCACTGGGGATCTGTGCTTTCCCAGAGACGCAACATCTCATGGCGCTCGGCCGCGGCAGAGCCTCTTGCTGAAAAGGCAAACGTCCGGCTCCTTCTCCCACAAGGAAGGGCCCAGCCCTGAAAGCTCTTGCTGCTCTTCACGGTGCCTTGGTGCCTTATCTACAGGCACAACAGCAGTGGGGATCTGTGCTGTCCCAGAGACGCAACATCTCATGGCGCTTGGGCACGGCAGAGTCTCTTGCCGAAATGGCAAACGTCCAGCTCCTTCTCCCACAAGGAAGGGCCCAGCCCTGAAAGCTCTTGCTGCTCTTCACCTACACTTAGAACCCTATCTACAGGCACAACAGCAGTGGGCATCTCTGCTTTCCCAGAGACGCAACATCTCATGGCGCTCGGCCGCGGCAGAGCCTCTTGCTGAAAAGGCAAACGTCCGGCTCCTTCTCCCACAAGGAAGGGCCCAGCCCTGAAAGCTCTTGCTGCTCTTCACGGTGCCTTGGCACACTATCTACAGGCACAACAGCACTGGGGATCTGTGCTTTCCCAGAGACGCAACATCTCATGGCGCTCGGCCGCGGCAGTGCCTCTTGCCGAAATGGCAAACGTCCGGCTCCTTCTCCCACAAGGAAGGGCCCAGCCCTGAAAGCTCTTGCTGCTCTTCACGGTGCCTTGGCGCCCTATCTACAGGCACAACAGCACTGGGGATCTGTGCTTTCCCAGAGACGCAACATCTCATGGCTCTCGGCCACGGCAGAGCCTCTTGCTGAAAAGGCAAACGTCCGGCTCCTTCTCCCACAAGGAAGGGCCCAGCCCTGAAAGCTCTTGCTGCTCTTCACGGTGCCTTGGCACCCTATCTACAGGCACAACAGCATTGGGGATCTGTGCTTTCCCAGAGACTCAACATCTCATGGCGCTCGGCCGCGGCAGAGCCTCTTGCCAAAAAGGCAAACGTCTGGCTCCTTCTCCCACAAGGAAGGGCCCAGCCCTGAAAGCTCTTGCTGCTCTTCACGGTGCCTTGGTGCCTTATCTACAGGCACAACAGCAGTGGGCATCTGTGCTGTCCCAGAGACGCAACATCTCATGGCGCTCGGGCACGGCAGAGCCTCTTGCCGAAAAGGCAAACGTCCATCTCCTTCTCCCACAAGGAAGGGCCCAGCCCTGAAAGCTGTTGCTGCTCTTCATGGTGCCTTGGTGCCCTATCTACAGGCACAACAGCAGTGGGGATCTGTGCTTTCCCAGAGACGCAACATCTCATGGCGCTCGGCCGCGGCAGAGCCTCTTGCCGAAAAGGCAAACGTCCGGCTCCTTCTCCCACAAGGAAGGGCCCAGCCCTGAAAGCTCTTGCTGCTCTTCACGGTGCCTTGGCGCCCTATCTACAGGCACAACAGCAGTGGGGATCTGTGCTTTCCCAGAGACGCAACATCTCATGACGGTCGGCAGCGAAAGAGCCTCTTGCCGAGAAGGCAAACGTCCGGCTCCTTCTCCCACAAGGAAGGGCCCAGCCCTGAAAGCTCTTGCTGCTCTTCACGGTGCCTTGGCGCCCTATCTACAGGCACAACAGCACTGGGGATCTGTGCTTTCCCAGAGACGCAACATCTCATGGCGCTCGGCCGCGGCAGAGCCTCTTGCTGAAAAGGCAAACGTCCGGCTCCTTCTCCCACAAGGAAGGGCCCAGCCCTGAAAGCTCTTGCTGCTCTTCACGGTGCCTTGGTGCCTTATCTACAGGCACAACAGCAGTGGGGATCTGTGCTGTCGCAAAATGTCATGGCGCTCGGGCACGGCAGAGTCTCTTGCCGAAAAGGCAAACGTCCAGCTCCTTCTCCCACAAGGAAGGGCCCAGCCCTGAAAGCTCTTGCTGCTCTTCACGGTGCCTTGGCGCCCTATCTACAGGCACAACAGCACTGGGGATCTGTGCTTTCCCAGAGACGCAACATCTCATGGCGCTCGGCCGCGGCAGAGCCTCTTGCCGAAAAGTCAAACGTCCGGCTCCTTCTCCCACAAGGAAGGGCCCAGCCCTGAAAGCTCTTGCTGCTCTTCACCTACACTTAGAACCCTATCTACAGGCACAACAGCAGTGGGCATCTCTGCTTTCCCAGAGACGCAACATCTCATGGCGCTCGGCCGCGGCAGAGCCTCTTGCTGAAAAGGCAAACGTCCGGCTCCTTATCCCACAAGGAAGGGCCCAGCCCTGAAAGCTCTTGCTGCTCTTCACGGTGCCTTGGCACCCTATCTACAGGCACAACAGCACTGGGGATCTGTGCTTTCCCAGAGACTCAACATCTCATGGCGCTCAGCCGCGGCAGTGCCTCTTGCCGAAATGGCAAACGTCCGGCTCCTTCTCCCACAAGGAAGGGCCCAGCCCTGAAAGCTCTTGCTGCTCTTCACGGTGCCTTGGCGCCCTATCTACAGGCACAACACCAGTGGGGATCTGTGCTTTCCCAGAGGCGCAACATCTCATGGCGCTTAGCAGCAGAAGAGCCTCTTGCCGAAAATGCAAACGTCCGGCTCCTTCTCCCACAAGGAAGGGCCCAGCCCTGAAAGCTCTTGCTGCACTTCACCTACCCTTGGCGCCCTATCTACAGGCACAGCAGCATTGGGGATCTGTGCTTTCCCAGAGACTCAACATCTCATGGCGCTCGGCCGCGGCAGAGCCTCTTGCCAAAAAGGCAAACGTCCGGCTCCTTCTCCCACAAGGAAGGGCCCAGCCCTGAAAGATCTTGCTGCTCTTCACGGTGCCTTGGCGCCCTATCTACAGGCACAACAGCACTGGGGATCTGTGCTTTCCCAGAGATGCAACATCTCATGGCGCTCGGCCGCGGCAGAGCCTCTTGCCAAAAAGGCAAACGTCCGGCTCCTTCTCCCACAAGGAAGGGCCCAGCCCTGAAAGCTCTTGCTGCTCTTCACGGTGCCTTGGCGCCCTATCTACAGGCACAACAGCAGTGGGGATCTGTGCTGTCCCAGAGACGCAACATCTCATGGCGCTCGGGCACGGCAGAGCCTCTTGCCGAAAAGGCAAACGACCAGCTCCTTCTCCCACAAGGAAGGGCCCAGCCCTGAAAGCTCTTGCTGCTCTTCACGGTGCCTTGGCGCCCTATCTACAGGCACAACAGCAGTGGGGATCTGTGCTTTCCCAGAAACTCAAAATCTCATGGAGCTCGGCCGCGGCAGAGCCTCTTGCCGAAAAGGCAAACGTCCGGCTCCTTCTCCCACAAGGAAGGGCCCAGCCCTGAAAGCTCTTGCTGCTCTTCACGGTGCCTTGGCGCCCTATCTACAGGCACAACAGCAGTGGGGATCTGTGCTTTCCCAGAGACGCAACATCTCATGGCGCTCGGCCGCGGCAGTGCCTCTTGCCGAGAAGGCAAACGTCCGGCTACTTCTGCCACAAGGAAGGGCCCAGCCCTGAAAGCTCTTGCTGCTCTTCACGGTGCCTTGGCGCCCTATCTACAGGCACAACAGCACTGGGGATCTGTGCTTTCCCAGAGACGCAAAATCTCATGGCGATTAGCAGCAGAAGAGCCTCTTGCCGAAAAGGCAAACGTCCGGCTCCTTCTCCCACAAGGAAGGGCCCAGCCCTGAAAGCTCTTGCTGCTCTTCACCTACCCTTGGCGCCCTATCTACAGGCACAGCAGCACTGGGGATCTGTGCTTTCCCAGAGACGCCACATCTCATGGCGCTTAGCAGCAGAAGAGCCTCTTGCCGAAAAGGCAAACGTCCGGCTCCTTCTCCCACAAGGAAGGGCCCAGCCCTGAAAGCTCTTGCTGCTCTTCACCTACCCTTGGCGCCCTATCTACAGGCACAACACCAGTGGGGATCTGTGCTTTCCCAGAGGCGCAACATCTCATGGCGCTTAGCAGCAGAAGAGCCTCTTGCCGAAAATGCAAACGTCCGGCTCCTTCTCCCACAAGGAAGGGCCCAGCCCTGAAAGCTCTTGCTGCTCTTCACCTACCCTTGGCGCCCTATCTACAGGCACAGCAGCACTGGGGATCTGTGGTTTCCCAGAGACGCAACATCTCATGGTAGTCGTCCGCAGCAAAGCGTCTTGCCGAAAAGGCAAACGTCCGGCTCCTTCTCCCTCAAGGAAGGGCCCAGCCCTGAAAGCTCTTGCTGCTCTTCACGGTGCCTTGGCGCCCTATCTACAGGCACAACAGCAGTGGGGATCTCTGATTTCCCAGAGACGCAACATCTCATGGCGCTCGGCCGCGGCAGTGCATCTTGCCGAAAAGGCAAACGTCCGGCTCCTTCTCCCACAAGGAAGGGCCCAGCCCTGAAAGCTCTTGCTGCTCTTCACCTACCCTTGGCGCCCTATCTACAGGCACAACAGCACTGGGTATCTGTGCTTTCCCAGAGACGCAACATCTCATGACGGTCGGCGGGGGCAAAGCCTCTTGCCGAAAAGGCAAACGTCCGGCTCCTTCTCCCACAAGGAAGGGCCCAGCCCTGAAAGCTCTTGCTGCTCTTCACGGTGCCTTGGCACCCTATCTACAGCCACAACAGCACTGGGGATCTGTGCTTTCCCAGAGACGCAACATCTCATGGCGCTCGGCCGCGGGCATCGCCTCTTGCTGAAAAGGCAAACGTCCGGCTCCTTCTCCCACAAGGAAGGGCCCAGCCCTGAAAGCTCTTGCTGCTCTTCACGGTGCCTTGGCGCCCTATCTACAGGCACAACAGCACTGGGGATCTGTGCTTTCCCAGAGACGCAACATCTCATGGCGCTCGGCCGCGGCAGAGCTTCTTGCCGAAAAGGCAAACGTCCGGCTCCTTCTCCCACAAGGAAGGGCCCAGCCCTGAAAGCTCTTGCTGCTCTTCACGGTGCCTTGGTGCCTTATCTACAGGCACAACAGCAGTGGGGATCTGTGCTGTCCCAGAGACGCAACATCTCATGGCGCTCGGGCACGGCAGAGTCTCTTGCCGAAAAGGCAAACGTCCAGCTCCTTCTCCCACAAGGAAGGGCCCAGCCCTGAAAGCTCTTGCTGCTCTTCACGGTGCCTTGGCGCCCTATCTACAGGCACAACAGCACTGGGGATCTGTGCTTTCCCAGAGACGCAACATCTCATGGCGCTCGGCCGCGGCAAAGCCTCTTGCCGAAAAGGCAAACGTCCGGCTCCTTCTCCCACAAGGAAGGGCCCAGCCCTGAAAGCTCTTGCTGCTCTTCACGGTGCCTTGGTGCCTTATCTACAGGCACAACAACAGTGGGGATCTGTGCTTTCCCAGAGATGCAACATCTCATGGCGCTCGGCCGCGGCAGAGCCTCTTGCCGAAAAGGCAAACGTCCGGCTCCTTCTCCAACAAGGAAGGGCCCAGCCCTGAAAGCTCTTGCTGCTCTTCACGGTGCCTTGGCGCCCTATCTACAGGCACAACAGCACTGGGGATCTGTGCTTTCCCAGAGACGCAACATCTCATGGCGATTAGCAGCAGAAGAGCCTCTTGCCGAAAAGGCAAACGTCCGGCTCCTTCTCCCACAAGGAAGGGCCCAGCCCTGAAAGCACTTGCTTCTCTTCACCTACCCTTGGCGCCCTATCTACAGGCACAGCAGCACTGGGGATCTGTGCTTTCCCAGAGACGCCACATCTCATGGCGCTTAGCAGCAGAAGAGCCTCTTGCCGAAAAGGCAAACGTCCGGCTCCTTCTCCCACAAGGAAGGGCCCAGCCCTGAAAGCTCTTGCTGCTCTTCACCTACCCTTGGCGCCCTATCTACAGGCACAACACCAGTGGGGATCTGTGCTTTCCCAGAGGCGCAACATCTCATGGCGCTTAGCAGCAGAAGAGCCTCTTGCCGAAAATGCAAACGTCCGGCTCCTTCTCCCACAAGGAAGGGCCCAGCCCTGAAAGCTCTTGCTGCTCTTCACGGTGCCTTGGCGCCCTATCTACAGGCACAGCAGCACTGGGGATCTGTGGTTTCCCAGAGACGCAACATCTCATGGTAGTCGTCCGCAGCAAAGCGTCTTGCCGAAAAGGCAAACGTCCGGCTCCTTCTCCCTCAAGGAAGGGCCCAGCCCTGAAAGCTCTTGCTGCTCTTCACGGTGCCTTGGCGCCCTATCTACAGGCACAACAGCAGTGGGGATCTCTGATTTCCCAGAGACGCAACATCTCATGGCGCTCGGCCGCGGCAGTGCATCTTGCCGAAAAGGCAAACGTCCGGCTCCTTCTCCCACAAGGAAGGGCCCAGCCCTGAAAGCTCTTGCTGCTCTTCACGGTGCCTTGGCGCCCTATCTACAGGCACAACAGCAGTGGGGATCTGTGCTTTCCCAGAGACGCAACATCTCATGACGGTCGGCGGGGGCAAAGCCTCTTGCCGAAAAGGCAAACGTCCGGCTCCTTCTCCCACAAGGAAGGGCCCAGCCCTGAAAGCTCTTGCTGCTCTTCACGGTGCCTTGGCGCCCTATCTACAGGCACAACAGCAGTGGGGATCTGTGCTTTCCCAGAGACGCAACATCTCATGGCACTCGGCCGCGGCAGAGCTTCTTGCCGAAAAGGCAAACGTCCGGCTCCTTCTCCCACAAGGAAGGGCCCAGCCCTGAAAGCTCTTGCTGCTCTTCACGGTGCCTTGGTGCCTTATCTACAGGCACAACAGCAGTGGGGATCTGTGCTGTCCCAGAGACGCAACATCTCATGGCGCTCGGGCACGGCAGAGTCTCTTGCCGAAAAGGCAAACGTCCAGCTCCTTCTCCCACAAGGAAGGGCCCAGCCCTGAAAGCTCTTGCTGCTCTTCACGGTGCCTTGGCGCCCTATCTACAGCCACAACAGCACTGGGGATCTGTGCTTTCCCAGAGACGCAACATCTCATGGCGCTCGGCCGCGGCAAAGACTCTTGCCGAAAAGGCAAACGTCCGTCTCCTTCTCCCACAAGGAAGGGCCCAGCCCTGAAAGCTCTTGCTGCTCTTCACGGTGCCTTGGCGCCCTATCTACAGGCACAACAGCAGTGGGGATCTGTGCTTTCCCAGAGACGCAACATCTCATGGCGCTCGGCCGCGGCAGTGCTTCTTGCCGAAAAGGCAAACGTCCGGCTCCTTCTCCCACAAGGAAGGGCCCAGCCCTGAAAGCTCTTGCTGCTCTTCACGGTGCCTTGGTGCCTTATCTACAGGCACAACAGCACTGGGGATCTGTGCTGTCCCAGAGACGCAACATCTCATGGCGCTCGGGCACGGCAGAATCTCTTGCCGAAAAGGCAAACGTCCAGCTCCTTCTCCCACAAGGAAGGGCCCAGCCCTGAAAGCTCTTGCTGCTCTTCACGGTGCCTTGGTGCCCTATCTACAGGCACAACAGCAGTGGGGATCTGTGCTTTCCCAGAGACGCAACATCTCATGGCGCTCGGCCGCGGCAGAGCCTCTTGCCGAAAAGGCAAACGTCCGTCTCCTTCTCCCACAAGGAAGGGCCCAGCCCTGAAAGCTCTTGCTGCTCTTCACGGTGCCTTGGCACCCTATCTACAGGCACAACAGCACTGGGGATCTGTGCTTTCCCAGAGACGCAACATCTCATGGCGCTCGGCCGCGGCAGTGCCTCTTGCCGAAATGGCAAACGTCCGGCTCCTTCTCCCACAAGGAAGGGCCCAGCCCTGAAAGCTCTTGCTGCTCTTCACGGTGCCTTGGCGCCCTATCTACAGGCACAACAGCACTGGGGATCTGTGCTTTCCCAGAGACTCAACATCTCATGGCGCTCGGCCGCGGAAGTCCCTCTTGCTGAAATGGCAAACATCCGTCTCCTTCTCCCACAAGGAAGGGCCCAGCCCTGAAAGCTCTTGCTGCTCTTCACCTACCCTTGGAACCCTATCTACAGGCACAACAGCAGTGGGGATCTGTTCTTTCCCAGAGACGCAACATCTCATGGTGCTCGGCCGCGGCAGAGCCTCTTGCCGAAAAGGCAAACGTCCGGCTCCTTCTCCCACAAGGAAGGGCTCAGCCCTGAAAGCTCTTGCTGCTCTTCCCGGTGCCTTGGCACCCTATCTACAGGCACAACAGCACTGGGTATCTGTGCTTTCCCAGAGACGCAGCATCTCATGGCGCTCGGCCGCGGCAGAGCCTCTTGCCGAAAAGGCAAACGTCCGGCTCCTTCTCCCACAAGGAAGGGCCCAGCCCTGAAAGCTCTTGCTGCTCTTCACCTACCCTTGGCGCCCTATCTACAGGCACAACAGCAGTGGGGATCTGTGCTTTCCCAGAGACGCAACATCTCATGGCGCTCGGCCGCGGCAGAGCCTCTTGCTGAAATGGCAAACGTCCGTCTCCTTCTCCCACAAGGAAGGGCCCAGCCCTGAAAGCTCTTGCTGCTCTTCACCTACCCTTGGAACCCTATCTACAGGCACAACAGCACTGGGGAACTGTGCTTTCCCAGAGACGCAACATCTCATGGCGCTCGGCCGCGGCAGAGCCTCTTGCCGAAAAGGCAAACGTCCGGCTCCTTCTCCCACAAGGAAGGGCCCAGCCCTGAAAGCTCTTGCTGCTCTTCACGGTGCCTTGGCGCCCTATCTACAGGCACAACAGCACTGGGGATCTGTGCTTTCCCAGAGACGCAACATCTCATGGCGCTCGGCCGCGGCAGTGCCTCTTGCCGAAATGGCAAACGTCCGGCTCCTTCTCCCACAAGGAAGGGCCCAGCCCTGAAAGCTCTTGCTGCTCTTCACCTACCCTTGGAACCCTATCTACAGGCACAACAGCAGTGGGGATCTGTTCTTTCCCAGAGACGCAACATCTCATGGCGCTCGGCCGCGGCAGAGCCTCTTGCTGAAAAGGCAAACGTCCGGCTCCTTCTCCCACAAGGAAGGGCTCAGCCCTGAAAGCTCTTGCTGCTCTTCACGGTGCCTTGGCACCCTATCTACAGGCACAACAGCAGTGGGGATCTGTGCTTTCCCAGAGACGCAACATCTCATGGCGCTCGGCCGCGGCAGAGCCTCTTGCCGAAATGGCAAACGTCCGGCTCCTTCTCCCACAAGGAAGGGCCCAGCCCTGAAAGCTCTTGCTGCTCTTCACGGTGCCTTGGCACCCTATCTACAGGCACAACAGCATTGGGGATCTGTGCTTTCCCAGAGACTCAACATCTCATGGCGCTCGGCCGCGGCAGAGCCTCTTGCCAAAAAGGCAAACGTCCGGCTCCTTCTCCCACAAGGAAGGGCCCAGCCCTGAAAGCTCTTGCTGCTCTTCACGGTGCCTTGGCGCCCTATCTACAGGCACAACAGCACTGGGGATCTGTGCTTTCCCAGAGATGCAACATCTCATGGCGCTCGGCCGCGGCAGAGCCTCATGCCAAAAAGGCAAACGTCCGGCTCCTTCTCCCACAAGGAAGGGCCCAGCCCTGAAAGCTCTTGCTGCTCTTCACGGTGCCTTGGCGCCCTATCTACAGGCACAACAGCAGTGGGGATCTGTGCTGTCCCAGAGACGCAACATCTCATGGCGCTCGGCCGCGGCAGAGCTTCTTGCCGAAAAGGCAAACGTCCGGCTCCTTCTCCCACAAGGAAGGGCCCAGCCCTGAAAGCTCTTGCTGCTCTTCACGGTGCCTTGGTGCCTTATCTACAGGCACAACAGCAGTGGGGATCTGTGCTGTTCCAGAGACGCAACATCTCATGGCGCTCGGGCACGGCAGAGTCTCTTGCCGAAAAGGCAAACGTCCGGCTCCTTCTCCCACAAGGAAGGGCCCAGCCCTGAAAGCTCTTGCTGCTCTTCACGGTGCCTTGGCGCCCTATCTACAGGCACAACAGCACTGGGGATCTGTGCTTTCCCAGAGACGCAACATCTCATGGCGCTCGGCCGCGGCAGTGCCTCTTGCCGAAATGGCAAATGTCCGGCTCCTTCTCCCACAAGGAAGGGCCCAGCCCTGAAAGCTCTTGCTGCTCTTCACGGTGCCTTGGCGCCCTATCTACAGGCACAACAGCAGTGGGGATCTGTGCTTTCCCAGAGACTCAACATCTCATGGCGCTCGGCCGCGGAAGTCCCTCTTGCTGAAATGGCAAACATCCGTCTCCTTCTCCCACAAGGAAGGGCCCAGCCCTGAAAGCTCTTGCTGCGCTTCACCTACCCTTGGAACCCTATCTACAGGCACAACAGCAGTGGGGATCTCTGCTTTCCCAGAGACGCAACATCTCATGGTGCTCGGCCGCGGCAGAGCCTCTTGCCGAAAAGGCAAACGTCCGGCTCCTTCTCCCACAGGGAAGGGCTCAGCCCTGAAAGCTCTTGCTGCTCTTCCCGGTGCCTTGGCGCCCTATCTACAGCCACAACAGCACTGGGGATCTGTGCTTTCCCAGAGACGCAACATCTCATGGCGCTCGGCCGCGGCAGAGCCTCTTGCTGAAAAGGCAAACGTCCGGCTCCTTCTCCCACAAGGAAGGGCTCAGCCCTGAAAGCTCTTGCTGCTCTTCACGGTGCCTTGGCACCCTATCTACAGGCACAACAGCAGTGGGGATCTGTGCTTTCCCAGAGACGCAACATCTCATGACGGTCGGCGGGGGCAAAGCCTCTTGCCGAAAAGGCAAACGTCCGGCTCCTTCTCCCACAAGGAAGGGCCCAGCCCTGAAAGCTCTTGCTGCTCTTCACGGTGCCTTGGCACCCTATCTACAGCCACAACAGCACTGGGGATCTGTGCTTTCCCAGAGACGCAACATCTCATGGCGCTCGGCCGCGGCATCGCCTCTTGCTGAAAAGGCAAACGTCCGGCTCCTTCTGCCACAAGGAAGGGCCCAGCCCTGAAAGCTCTTGCTGCTCTTCACGGTGCCTTGGCGCCCTATCTACAGGCACAACAGCACTGGGGATCTGTGCTTTCCCAGAGACGCAACATCTCATGGCGCTCGGCCGCGGCAGAGCCTCTTGCTGAAAAGGCAAACGTCCGGCTCCTTCTCCCACAAGGAAGGGCCCAGCCCTGAAGGCTCTTGCTGCTCTTCACGGTGCCTTGGTGCCTTATCTACAGGCACAACAGCAGTGGGGATCTGTGCTTTCCCAGAGACGCAAAATCTCATGGCGCTCGGGCACGGCAGAGTCTCTTGCCGAAAAGGCAAACGTCCAGCTCCTTCTCCCACAAGGAAGGGCCCAGCCCTGAAAGCTCTTGCTGCTCTTCACGGTGCCTTGGCGCCCTATCTACAGGCACAACAGCACTGGGGATCTGTGCTTTCCCAGAGACGCAACATCTCATGGCGCTCAGCCGCGGCAGAGCCTCTTGCCGAAAAGGCAAACGTCCGGCTCCTTCTCCCACAAGGAAGGGCCCAGCCCTGAAAGCTCTTGCTGCTCTTCACCTACCCTTGGCGCCCTATCTACAGGCACAGCAGCACTGGGGATCTGTGGTTTCCCAGAGACGCAACATCTCACTGCGGTCGGCCGCAGCAAAGCGTCTTGCTGAAAAGGCAAACGTCCGGCTCCTTCTCCCACAAGGAAGGGCCCAGCCCTGAAAGCTCTTGCTGCTCTTCACGGTGCCTTGGCGCCCTATCTACAGGCACAACAGCAGTGGGGATCTCTGATTTCCCAGAGACGCAACATCTCATGGCGCTCGGCCGCGGCAGTGCATCTTGCCGAAAAGGCAAACGTCCGGCTCCTTCTCCCACAAGGAAGGGCCCAGCCCTGAAAGCTCTTGCTGCTCTTCACCTACCCTTGCCGCCCTATCTACAGGCACAACAGCAGTGGGCATCTCTGCTTTCCCAGAGACGCAACATCTCATGACGGTCGGCGGCGGCAAAGCCTCTTGCCGAAAAGGCAAACGTCCGGCTCCTTCTCCCACAAGGAAGGGCCCAGCCCTGAAAGCTCTTGCTGCTCTTCACGGTGCCTTGGTGCCTTATCTACAGGCACAACAGCAGTGGGGATCTGTGCTGTCCCAGAGACGCAACATCTCATGGCGCTTGGGCACGGCAGAGTCTCTTGCCGAAATGGCAAACGTCCAGCTCCTTCTCCCACAAGGAAGGGCCCAGCCCTGAAAGCTCTTGCTGCTCTTCACCTACACTTAGAACCCTATCTACAGGCACAACAGCAGTGGGCATCTCTGCTTTCCCAGAGACGCAACATCTCATGGCGCTCGGCCGCGGCAGAGCCTCTTGCTGAAAAGGCAAACGTCCGGCTCCTTCTCCCACAAGGAAGGGCCCAGCCCTGAAAGCTCTTGCTGCTCTTCACGGTGCCTTGGCACACTATCTACAGGCACAACAGCACTGGGGATCTGTGCTTTCCCAGAGACGCAACATCTCATGGCGCTCGGCCGCGGCAGTGCCTCTTGCCGAAATGGCAAACGTCCGGCTCCTTCTCCCACAAGGAAGGGCCCAGCCCTGAAAGCTCTTGCTGCTCTTCACGGTGCCTTGGCGCCCTATCTACAGGCACAACAGCACTGGGGATCTGTGCTTTCCCAGAGACGCAACATCTCATGGCTCTCGGCCACGGCAGAGCCTCTTGCTGAAAAGGCAAACGTCCGGCTCCTTCTCCCACAAGGAAGGGCCCAGCCCTGAAAGCTCTTGCTGCTCTTCACGGTGCCTTGGCACCCTATCTACAGGCACAACAGCATTGGGGATCTGTGCTTTCCCAGAGACTCAACATCTCATGGCGCTCGGCCGCGGCAGAGCCTCTTGCCAAAAAGGCAAACGTCTGGCTCCTTCTCCCACAAGGAAGGGCCCAGCCCTGAAAGCTCTTGCTGCTCTTCACGGTGCCTTGGTGCCTTATCTACAGGCACAACAGCAGTGGGCATCTGTGCTGTCCCAGAGACGCAACATCTCATGGCGCTCGGGCACGGCAGAGCCTCTTGCCGAAAAGGCAAACGTCCATCTCCTTCTCCCACAAGGAAGGGCCCAGCCCTGAAAGCTGTTGCTGCTCTTCATGGTGCCTTGGTGCCCTATCTACAGGCACAACAGCAGTGGGGATCTGTGCTTTCCCAGAGACGCAACATCTCATGGCGCTCGGCCGCGGCAGAGCCTCTTGCCGAAAAGGCAAACGTCCGGCTCCTTCTCCCACAAGGAAGGGCCCAGCCCTGAAAGCTCTTGCTGCTCTTCACGGTGCCTTGGCGCCCTATCTACAGGCACAACAGCAGTGGGGATCTGTGCTTTCCCAGAGACGCAACATCTCATGACGGTCGGCAGCGAAAGAGCCTCTTGCCGAGAAGGCAAACGTCCGGCTCTTTCTCCCACAAGGAAGGGCCCAGCCCTGAAAGCTCTTGCTGCTCTTCACCTACACTTAGAACCCTATCTACAGGCACAACAGCAGTGGGGCATCTCTTTTTCCCAGAGACGCAACATCTCATGGCGCTCGGCCGCGGCAGAGCCTCTTGCTGAAAAGGCAAACGTCCGGCTCCTTATCCCACAAGGAAGGGCCCAGCCCTGAAAGCTCTTGCTGCTCTTCACGGTGCCTTGGCACCCTATCTACAGGCACAACAGCACTGGGGATCTGTGCTTTCCCAGAGACTCAACATCTCATGGCGCTCAGCCGCGGCAGTGCCTCTTGCCGAAATGGCAAACGTCCGGCTCCTTCTCCCACAAGGAAGGGCCCAGCCCTGAAAGCTCTTGCTGCTCTTCACGGTGCCTTGGCGCCCTATCTACAGGCACAACAGCACTGGGGATCTGTGCTTTCCCAGAGGCGCAACATCTCATGGCGCTTAGCAGCAGAAGAGCCTCTTGCCGAAAATGCAAACGTCCGGCTCCTTCTCCCACAAGGAAGGGCCCAGCCCTGAAAGCTCTTGCTGCTCTTCACCTACCCTTGGCGCCCTATCTACAGGCACAGCAGCATTGGGGATCTGTGCTTTCCCAGAGACTCAACATCTCATGGCGCTCGGCCGCGGCAGAGCCTCTTGCCAAAAAGGCAAACGTCCGGCTCCTTCTCCCACAAGGAAGGGCCCAGCCCTGAAAGATCTTGCTGCTCTTCACGGTGCCTTGGCGCCCTATCTACAGGCACAACAGCACTGGGGATCTGTGCTTTCCCAGAGATGCAACATCTCATGGCGCTCGGCCGCGGCAGAGCCTCTTGCCAAAAAGGCAAACGTCCGGCTCCTTCTCCCACAAGGAAGGGCCCAGCCCTGAAAGCTCTTGCTGCTCTTCACGGTGCCTTGGCGCCCTATCTACAGGCACAACAGCAGTGGGGATCTGTGCTGTCCCAGAGACGCAACATCTCATGGCGCTCGGGCACGGCAGAGCCTCTTGCCGAAAAGGCAAACGTCCAGCTCCTTCTCCCACAAGGAAGGGCCCAGCCCTGAAAGCTCTTGCTGCTCTTCACGGTGCCTTGGCGCCCTATCTACAGGCACAACAGCAGTGGGGATCTGTGCTTTCCCAGAGACTCAAAATCTCATGGAGCTCGGCCGCGGCAGAGCCTCTTGCCGAAAAGGCAAACGTCCGGCTCCTTCTCCCACAAGGAAGGGCCCAGCCCTGAAAGCTCTTGCTGCTCTTCACGGTGCCTTGGCGCCCTATCTACAGGCACAACAGCAGTGGGGATCTGTGCTTTCCCAGAGACGCAACATCTCATGGCGCTCGGCCCGCGGCAGTGCCTCTTGCCGAGAAGGCAAACGTCCGGCTACTTCTGCCACAAGGAAGGGCCCAGCCCTGAAAGCTCTTGCTGCTCTTCACGGTGCCTTGGCGCCCTATCTACAGGCACAACAGCACTGGGGATCTGTGCTTTCCCAGAGACGCAAAATCTCATGGCGATTAGCAGCAGAAGAGCCTCTTGCCGAAAAGGCAAACGTCCGGCTCCTTCTCCCACAAGGAAGGGCCCAGCCCTGAAAGCTCTTGCTGCTCTTCACCTACCCTTGGCGCCCTATCTACAGGCACAGCAGCACTGGGGATCTGTGCTTTCCCAGAGACGCAACATCTCATGGCGCTTAGCAGCAGAAGAGCCTCTTGCCGAAAAGGCAAACGTCCGGCTCCTTCTCCCACAAGGAAGGGCCCAGCCCTGAAAGCTCTTGCTGCTCTTCACCTACCCTTGGCGCCCTATCTACAGGCACAACACCAGTGGGGATCTGTGCTTTCCCAGAGGCGCAACATCTCATGGCGCTTAGCAGCAGAAGAGCCTCTTGCCGAAAATGCAAACGTCCGGCTCCTTCTCCCACAAGGAAGGGCCCAGCCCTGAAAGCTCTTGCTGCTCTTCACCTACCCTTGGCGCCCTATCTACAGGCACAGCAGCACTGGGGATCTGTGGTTTCCCAGAGACGCAACATCTCATGGTAGTCGTCCGCAGCAAAGCGTCTTGCCGAAAAGGCAAACGTCCGGCTCCTTCTCCCTCAAGGAAGGGCCCAGCCCTGAAAGCTCTTGCTGCTCTTCACGGTGCCTTGGCGCCCTATCTACAGGCACAACAGCAGTGGGGATCTCTGATTTCCCAGAGACGCAACATCTCATGGCGCTCGGCCGCGGCAGTGCATCTTGCCGAAAAGGCAAACGTCCGGCTCCTTCTCCCACAAGGAAGGGCCCAGCCCTGAAAGCTCTTGCTGCTCTTCACCTACCCTTGGCGCCCTATCTACAGGCACAACAGCACTGGGTATCTGTGCTTTCCCAGAGACGCAACATCTCATGACGGTCGGCGGGGGCAAAGCCTCTTGCCGAAAAGGCAAACGTCCGGCTCCTTCTCCCACAAGGAAGGGCCCAGCCCTGAAAGCTCTTGCTGCTCTTCACGGTGCCTTGGCACCCTATCTACAGCCACAACAGCACTGGGGATCTGTGCTTTCCCAGAGACGCAACATCTCATGGCGCTCGGCCGCGGCATCGCCTCTTGCTGAAAAGGCAAACGTCCGGCTCCTTCTCCCACAAGGAAGGGCCCAGCCCTGAAAGCTCTTGCTGCTCTTCACGGTGCCTTGGCGCCCTATCTACAGGCACAACAGCACTGGGGATCTGTGCTTTCCCAGAGACGCAACATCTCATGGCGCTCGGTCCGCGGCAGAGCTTCTTGCCGAAAAGGCAAACGTCCGGCTCCTTCTCCCACAAGGAAGGGCCCAGCCCTGAAAGCTCTTGCTGCTCTTCACGGTGCCTTGGTGCCTTATCTACAGGCACAACAGCAGTGGGGATCTGTGCTGTCCCAGAGACGCAACATCTCATGGCGCTCGGGCACGGCAGAGTCTCTTGCCGAAAAGGCAAACGTCCAGCTCCTTCTCCCACAAGGAAGGGCCCAGCCCTGAAAGCTCTTGCTGCTCTTCACGGTGCCTTGGCGCCCTATCTACAGGCACAACAGCACTGGGGATCTGTGCTTTCCCAGAGACGCAACATCTCATGGCGCTCGGCCGCGGCAAAGCCTCTTGCCGAAAAGGCAAACGTCCGGCTCCTTCTCCCACAAGGAAGGGCCCAGCCCTGAAAGCTCTTGCTGCTCTTCACGGTGCCTTGGTGCCTTATCTACAGGCACAACAACAGTGGGGATCTGTGCTTTCCCAGAGACTCAAAATCTCATGGCGTTCGGTCGCGGCAGAGCCTCTTGCCGAAAAGGCAAACGTCCGGCTCCTTCTCCAACAAGGAAGGGCCCAGCCCTGAAAGCTCTTGCTGCTCTTCACGGTGCCTTGGCGCCCTATCTACAGGCACAACAGCACTGGGGATCTGTGCTTTCCCAGAGACGCAACATCTCATGGCGATTAGCAGCAGAAGAGCCTCTTGCCGAAAAGGCAAACGTCCGGCTCCTTCTCCCACAAGGAAGGGCCCAGCCCTGAAAGCACTTGCTTCTCTTCACCTACCCTTGGCGCCCTATCTACAGGCACAGCAGCACTGGGGATCTGTGCTTTCCCAGAGACGCCACATCTCATGGCGCTTAGCAGCAGAAGAGCCTCTTGCCGAAAAGGCAAACGTCCGGCTCCTTCTCCCACAAGGAAGGGCCCAGCCCTGAAAGCTCTTGCTGCTCTTCACCTACCCTTGGCGCCCTATCTACAGGCACAACACCAGTGGGGATCTGTGCTTTCCCAGAGGCGCAACATCTCATGGCGCTTAGCAGCAGAAGAGCCTCTTGCCGAAAATGCAAACGTCCGGCTCCTTCTCCCACAAGGAAGGGCCCAGCCCTGAAAGCTCTTGCTGCTCTTCACGGTGCCTTGGCGCCCTATCTACAGGCACAGCAGCACTGGGGATCTGTGGTTTCCCAGAGACGCAACATCTCATGGTAGTCGTCCGCAGCAAAGCGTCTTGCCGAAAAGGCAAACGTCCGGCTCCTTCTCCCTCAAGGAAGGGCCCAGCCCTGAAAGCTCTTGCTGCTCTTCACGGTGCCTTGGCGCCCTATCTACAGGCACAACAGCAGTGGGGATCTCTGATTTCCCAGAGACGCAACATCTCATGGCGCTCGGCCGCGGCAGTGCATCTTGCCGAAAAGGCAAACGTCCGGCTCCTTCTCCCACAAGGAAGGGCCCAGCCCTGAAAGCTCTTGCTGCTCTTCACGGTGCCTTGGCGCCCTATCTACAGGCACAACAGCAGTGGGGATCTGTGCTTTCCCAGAGACGCAACATCTCATGACGGTCGGCGGGGGCAAAGCCTCTTGCCGAAAAGGCAAACGTCCGGCTCCTTCTCCCACAAGGAAGGGCCCAGCCCTGAAAGCTCTTGCTGCTCTTCACGGTGCCTTGGCGCCCTATCTACAGGCACAACAGCAGTGGGGATCTGTGCTTTCCCAGAGACGCAACATCTCATGGCGCTCGGCCGCGGCAGAGCTTCTTGCCGAAAAGGCAAACGTCCGGCTCCTTCTCCCACAAGGAAGGGCCCAGCCCTGAAAGCTCTTGCTGCTCTTCACGGTGCCTTGGTGCCTTATCTACAGGCACAACAGCAGTGGGGATCTGTGCTGTCCCAGAGACGCAACATCTCATGGCGCTCGGGCACGGCAGAGTCTCTTGCCGAAAAGGCAAACGTCCAGCTCCTTCTCCCACAAGGAAGGGCCCAGCCCTGAAAGCTCTTGCTGCTCTTCACGGTGCCTTGGCGCCCTATCTACAGCCACAACAGCACTGGGGATCTGTGCTTTCCCAGAGACGCAACATCTCATGGCGCTCGGCCGCGGCAAAGACTCTTGCCGAAAAGGCAAACGTCCGGCTCCTTCTCCCACAAGGAAGGGCCCAGCCCTGAAAGCTCTTGCTGCTCTTCACGGTGCCTTGGCGCCCTATCTACAGGCACAACAGCACTGGGGATCTGTGCTTTCCCAGAGACGCAACATCTCATGGCGCTCGGCCGCGGCAGTGCTTCTTGCCGAAAAGGCAAACGTCCGGCTCCTTCTCCCACAAGGAAGGGCCCAGCCCTGAAAGCTCTTGCTGCTCTTCACGGTGCCTTGGTGCCTTATCTACAGGCACAACAGCACTGGGGATCTGTGCTGTCCCAGAGACGCAACATCTCATGGCGCTCGGGCACGGCAGAATCTCTTGCCGAAAAGGCAAACGTCCAGCTCCTTCTCCCACAAGGAAGGGCCCAGCCCTGAAAGCTCTTGCTGCTCTTCACGGTGCCTTGGTGCCCTATCTACAGGCACAACAGCAGTGGGGATCTGTGCTTTCCCAGAGACGCAACATCTCATGGCGCTCGGCCGCGGCAGAGCCTCTTGCCGAAAAGGCAAACGTCCGGCTCCTTCTCCCACAAGGAAGGGCCCAGCCCTGAAAGCTCTTGCTGCTCTTCACGGTGCCTTGGCACCCTATCTACAGGCACAACAGCACTGGGGATCTGTGCTTTCCCAGAGACGCAACATCTCATGGCGCTCGGCCGCGGCAGTGCCTCTTGCCGAAATGGCAAACGTCCGGCTCCTTCTCCCACAAGGAAGGGCCCAGCCCTGAAAGCTCTTGCTGCTCTTCACCTACCCTTGGAACCCTATCTACAGGCACAACAGCAGTGGGGATCTGTTCTTTCCCAGAGACGCAACATCTCATGGTGCTCGGCCGCGGCAGAGCCTCTTGCCGAAAAGGCAAACGTCCGGCTCCTTCTCCCACAAGGAAGGGCTCAGCCCTGAAAGCTCTTGCTGCTCTTCCCGGTGCCTTGGCACCCTATCTACAGGCACAACAGCACTGGGTATCTGTGCTTTCCCAGAGACGCAGCATCTCATGGCGCTCGGCCGCGGCAGAGCCTCTTGCCGAAAAGGCAAACGTCCGGCTCCTTCTCCCACAAGGAAGGGCCCAGCCCTGAAAGCTCTTGCTGCTCTTCACGGTGCCTTGGCGCCCTATCTACAGGCACAACAGCACTGGGGATCTGTGCTTTCCCAGAGACGCAACATCTCATGGCGCTCGGCCGCGGCAGAGCCTCTTGCTGAAATGGCAAACGTCCGTCTCCTTCTCCCACAAGGAAGGGCCCAGCCCTGAAAGCTCTTGCTGCTCTTCACCTACCCTTGGAACCCTATCTACAGGCACAACAGCACTGGGGAACTGTGCTTTCCCAGAGACGCAACATCTCATGGCGCTCGGCCGCGGCAGAGCCTCTTGCCGAAAAGGCAAACGTCCGGCTCCTTCTCCCACAAGGAAGGGCCCAGCCCTGAAAGCTCTTGCTGCTCTTCACGGTGCCTTGGCGCCCTATCTACAGGCACAACAGCACTGGGGATCTGTGCTTTCCCAGAGACGCAACATCTCATGGCGCTCGGCCGCGGCAGTGCCTCTTGCCGAAATGGCAAACGTCCGGCTCCTTCTCCCACAAGGAAGGGCCCAGCCCTGAAAGCTCTTGCTGCTCTTCACCTACCCTTGGAACCCTATCTACAGGCACAACAGCAGTGGGGATCTGTTCTTTCCCAGAGACGCAACATCTCATGGCGCTCGGCCGCGGCAGAGCCTCTTGCTGAAAAGGCAAACGTCCGGCTCCTTCTCCCACAAGGAAGGGCTCAGCCCTGAAAGCTCTTGCTGCTCTTCACGGTGCCTTGGCACCCTATCTACAGGCACAACAGCAGTGGGGATCTGTGCTTTCCCAGAGACGCAACATCTCATGGCGCTCGGCCGCGGCAGAGCCTCTTGCCGAAATGGCAAACGTCCGGCTCCTTCTCCCACAAGGAAGGGCCCAGCCCTGAAAGCTCTTGCTGCTCTTCACGGTGCCTTGGCACCCTATCTACAGGCACAACAGCATTGGGGATCTGTGCTTTCCCAGAGACTCAACATCTCATGGCGCTCGGCCGCGGCAGAGCCTCTTGCCAAAAAGGCAAACGTCCGGCTCCTTCTCCCACAAGGAAGGGCCCAGCCCTGAAAGCTCTTGCTGCTCTTCACGGTGCCTTGGCGCCCTATCTACAGGCACAACAGCACTGGGGATCTGTGCTTTCCCAGAGATGCAACATCTCATGGCGCTCGGCCGCGGCAGAGCCTCATGCCAAAAAGGCAAACGTCCGGCTCCTTCTCCCACAAGGAAGGGCCCAGCCCTGAAAGCTCTTGCTGCTCTTCACGGTGCCTTGGCGCCCTATCTACAGGCACAACAGCAGTGGGGATCTGTGCTGTCCCAGAGACGCAACATCTCATGGCGCTCGGCCGCGGCAGAGCTTCTTGCCGAAAAGGCAAACGTCCGGCTCCTTCTCCCACAAGGAAGGGCCCAGCCCTGAAAGCTCTTGCTGCTCTTCACGGTGCCTTGGTGCCTTATCTACAGGCACAACAGCAGTGGGGATCTGTGCTGTTCCAGAGACGCAACATCTCATGGCGCTCGGGCACGGCAGAGTCTCTTGCCGAAAAGGCAAACGTCCGGCTCCTTCTCCCACAAGGAAGGGCCCAGCCCTGAAAGCTCTTGCTGCTCTTCACGGTGCCTTGGCGCCCTATCTACAGGCACAACAGCACTGGGGATCTGTGCTTTCCCAGAGACGCAACATCTCATGGCGCTCGGCCGCGGCAGTGCCTCTTGCCGAAATGGCAAATGTCCGGCTCCTTCTCCCACAAGGAAGGGCCCAGCCCTGAAAGCTCTTGCTGCTCTTCACGGTGCCTTGGCGCCCTATCTACAGGCACAACAGCAGTGGGGATCTGTGCTTTCCCAGAGACTCAACATCTCATGGCGCTCGGCCGCGGAAGTCCCTCTTGCTGAAATGGCAAACATCCGTCTCCTTCTCCCACAAGGAAGGGCCCAGCCCTGAAAGCTCTTGCTGCGCTTCACCTACCCTTGGAACCCTATCTACAGGCACAACAGCAGTGGGGATCTCTGCTTTCCCAGAGACGCAACATCTCATGGTGCTCGGCCGCGGCAGAGCCTCTTGCCGAAAAGGCAAACGTCCGGCTCCTTCTCCCACAGGGAAGGGCTCAGCCCTGAAAGCTCTTGCTGCTCTTCCCGGTGCCTTGGCGCCCTATCTACAGCCACAACAGCACTGGGGATCTGTGCTTTCCCAGAGACGCAACATCTCATGGCGCTTGGCCGCGGAAATGCCTCTTGCTGAAATGGCAAACGTCCGTCTCCTTCTCCCACAAGGAAGGGCCCAGCCCTGAAAGCTCTTGCTGCTCTTCACGGTGCCTTGGCGCCCTATCTACAGGCACAACAGCACTGGGGATCTGTGCTTTCCCAGAGACTCAAAATCTCATGGAGCTCGGCCGCGGCAGAGCCTCTTGCCGAAAAGGCAAACGTCCGGCTCCTTCTCCCACAAGGAAGGGCCCAGCCCTGAAAGCTCTTGCTGCTCTTCACGGTGCCTTGGCGCCCTATCTACAGGCACAACAGCACTGGGGATCTGTGCTTTCCCAGAGACGCAACATCTCATGGCGCTCGGCCGCGGCAGTGCCTCTTGCCGAAAAGGCAAACGTCCGGCTCCTTCTCCAACAAGGAAGGGCCCAGCCCTGAAAGCTCTTGCTGCTCTTCACGGTGCCTTGGCGCCCTATCTACAGGCACAACAGCACTGGGGATCTGTGCTTTCCCAGAGACGCAACATCTCATGGCGATTAGCAGCAGAAGAGCCTCTTGCCGAAATGGCAAACGTCCGGCTCCTTGTCCCACAAGGAAGGGCCCAGCCCTGAAAGCTCTTGCTGCTCTTCACGGTGCCTTGGCACCCTATCTACAGGCACAACAGCACTGGGGATCTGTGCTTTCCCAGAGACGCAGCATCTCATGGCGCTCGGCAGCGGCAGAGCCTCTTGCCGAGAAGGCAAACGTCCGGCTCCTTCTCCCACAAGGAAGGGCCCAGCCCTGAAAGCTCTTGCTGCTCTTCACGGTGCCTTGGCGCCCTATCTACAGGCACAACAGCAGTGGGGATCTCTGATTTCCCAGAGACGCAACATCTCATGGCGCTCGGCCGCGGCAGTGCATCTTGCCGAAAAGGCAAACGTCCGGCTCCTTCTCCCACAAGGAAGGGCCCAGCCCTGAAAGCTCTTGCTGCTCTTCACCTACCCTTGCCGCCCTATCTACAGGCACAACAGCAGTGGGCATCTCTGCTTTCCCAGAGACGCAACATCTCATGACGGTCGGCGGCGGCAAAGCCTCTTGCCGAAAAGGCAAACGTCCGGCTCCTTCTCCCACAAGGAAGGGCCCAGCCCTGAAAGCTCTTGCTGCTCTTCACGGTGCCTTGGCGCCCTATCTACAGGCACAACAGCAGTGGGCATCTCTGCTTTCCCAGAGACGCAACATCTCATGGCGCTCGGCCGCGGCAAAGCCTCTTGCCGAAAAGGCAAACGTCCGTCTCCTTCTCCCACAAGGAAGGGCCCAGCCCTGAAAGCTCTTGCTGCTCTTCACGGTGCCTTGGCACCCTATCTACAGCCACAACAGCACTGGGGATCTGTGCTTTCCCAGAGACGCAACATCTCATGGCGCTCGGCCGCGGCAGAGCCTCTTGCTGAAAAGGCAAACGTCCGGCTCCTTCTCCCACAAGGAAGGGCCCAGCCCTGAAAGCTCTTGCTGCTCTTCACGGTGCCTTGGTGCCTTATCTACAGGCACAACAGCAGTGGGGATCTGTGCTGTCCCAGAGACGCAACATCTCATGGCGCTTGGGCACGGCAGAGTCTCTTGCCGAAATGGCAAACGTCCAGCTCCTTCTCCCACAAGGAAGGGCCCAGCCCTGAAAGCTCTTGCTGCTCTTCACCTACACTTAGAACCCTATCTACAGGCACAACAGCAGTGGGCATCTCTGCTTTCCCAGAGACGCAACATCTCATGGCGCTCGGCCGCGGCAGAGCCTCTTGCTGAAAAGGCAAACGTCCGGCTCCTTCTCCCACAAGGAAGGGCCCAGCCCTGAAAGCTCTTGCTGCTCTTCACGGTGCCTTGGCACACTATCTACAGGCACAACAGCACTGGGGATCTGTGCTTTCCCAGAGACGCAACATCTCATGGCGCTCGGCCGCGGCAGTGCCTCTTGCCGAAATGGCAAACGTCCGGCTCCTTCTCCCACAAGGAAGGGCCCAGCCCTGAAAGCTCTTGCTGCTCTTCACGGTGCCTTGGCGCCCTATCTACAGGCACAACAGCACTGGGGATCTGTGCTTTCCCAGAGACGCAACATCTCATGGCTCTCGGCCACGGCAGAGCCTCTTGCTGAAAAGGCAAACGTCCGGCTCCTTCTCCCACAAGGAAGGGCCCAGCCCTGAAAGCTCTTGCTGCTCTTCACGGTGCCTTGGCACCCTATCTACAGGCACAACAGCATTGGGGATCTGTGCTTTCCCAGAGACTCAACATCTCATGGCGCTCGGCCGCGGCAGAGCCTCTTGCCAAAAAGGCAAACGTCTGGCTCCTTCTCCCACAAGGAAGGGCCCAGCCCTGAAAGCTCTTGCTGCTCTTCACGGTGCCTTGGTGCCTTATCTACAGGCACAACAGCAGTGGGCATCTGTGCTGTCCCAGAGACGCAACATCTCATGGCGCTCGGGCACGGCAGAGCCTCTTGCCGAAAAGGCAAACGTCCATCTCCTTCTCCCACAAGGAAGGGCCCAGCCCTGAAAGCTGTTGCTGCTCTTCATGGTGCCTTGGTGCCCTATCTACAGGCACAACAGCAGTGGGGATCTGTGCTTTCCCAGAGACGCAACATCTCATGGCGCTCGGCCGCGGCAGAGCCTCTTGCCGAAAAGGCAAACGTCCGGCTCCTTCTCCCACAAGGAAGGGCCCAGCCCTGAAAGCTCTTGCTGCTCTTCACGGTGCCTTGGCGCCCTATCTACAGGCACAACAGCAGTGGGGATCTGTGCTTTCCCAGAGACGCAACATCTCATGACGGTCGGCAGCGAAAGAGCCTCTTGCCGAGAAGGCAAACGTCCGGCTCCTTCTCCCACAAGGAAGGGCCCAGCCCTGAAAGCTCTTGCTGCTCTTCACGGTGCCTTGGCGCCCTATCTACAGGCACAACAGCACTGGGGATCTGTGCTTTCCCAGAGACGCAACATCTCATGGCGCTCGGCCGCGGCAGAGCCTCTTGCTGAAAAGGCAAACGTCCGGCTCCTTCTCCCACAAGGAAGGGCCCAGCCCTGAAAGCTCTTGCTGCTCTTCACGGTGCCTTGGTGCCTTATCTACAGGCACAACAGCAGTGGGGATCTGTGCTGTCGCAAAATGTCATGGCGCTCGGGCACGGCAGAGTCTCTTGCCGAAAAGGCAAACGTCCAGCTCCTTCTCCCACAAGGAAGGGCCCAGCCCTGAAAGCTCTTGCTGCTCTTCACGGTGCCTTGGCGCCCTATATACAGGCACAACAGCACTGGGGATCTGTGCTTTCCCAGAGACGCAACATCTCATGGCGCTCGGCCGCGGCAGAGCCTCTTGCCGAAAAGTCAAACGTCAGGCTCCTTCTCCCACAAGGAAGGGCCCAGCCCTGAAAGCTCTTGCTGCTCTTCACCTACACTTAGAACCCTATCTACAGGCACAACAGCAGTGGGCATCTCTGCTTTCCCAGAGACGCAACATCTCATGGCGCTCGGCCGCGGCAGAGCCTCTTGCTGAAAAGGCAAACGTCCGGCTCCTTATCCCACAAGGAAGGGCCCAGCCCTGAAAGCTCTTGCTGCTCTTCACGGTGCCTTGGCACCCTATCTACAGGCACAACAGCACTGGGGATCTGTGCTTTCCCAGAGACTCAACATCTCATGGCGCTCAGCCGCGGCAGTGCCTCTTGCCGAAATGGCAAACGTCCGGCTCCTTCTCCCACAAGGAAGGGCCCAGCCCTGAAAGCTCTTGCTGCTCTTCACGGTGCCTTGGCGCCCTATCTACAGGCACAACAGCACTGGGGATCTGTGCTTTCCCAGAGGCGCAACATCTCATGGCGCTTAGCAGCAGAAGAGCCTCTTGCCGAAAATGCAAACGTCCGGCTCCTTCTCCCACAAGGAAGGGCCCAGCCCTGAAAGCTCTTGCTGCTCTTCACCTACCCTTGGCGCCCTATCTACAGGCACAGCAGCATTGGGGATCTGTGCTTTCCCAGAGACTCAACATCTCATGGCGCTCGGCCGCGGCAGAGCCTCTTGCCAAAAAGGCAAACGTCCGGCTCCTTCTCCCACAAGGAAGGGCCCAGCCCTGAAAGATCTTGCTGCTCTTCACGGTGCCTTGGCGCCCTATCTACAGGCACAACAGCACTGGGGATCTGTGCTTTCCCAGAGATGCAACATCTCATGGCGCTCGGCCGCGGCAGAGCCTCTTGCCAAAAAGGCAAACGTCCGGCTCCTTCTCCCACAAGGAAGGGCCCAGCCCTGAAAGCTCTTGCTGCTCTTCACGGTGCCTTGGCGCCCTATCTACAGGCACAACAGCAGTGGGGATCTGTGCTGTCCCAGAGACGCAACATCTCATGGCGCTCGGGCACGGCAGAGCCTCTTGCCGAAAAGGCAAACGTCCAGCTCCTTCTCCCACAAGGAAGGGCCCAGCCCTGAAAGCTCTTGCTGCTCTTCACGGTGCCTTGGCGCCCTATCTACAGGCACAACAGCAGTGGGGATCTGTGCTTTCCCAGAGACTCAAAATCTCATGGAGCTCGGCCGCGGCAGAGCCTCTTGCCGAAAAGGCAAACGTCCGGCTCCTTCTCCCACAAGGAAGGGCCCAGCCCTGAAAGCTCTTGCTGCTCTTCACGGTGCCTTGGCGCCCTATCTACAGGCACAACAGCAGTGGGGATCTGTGCTTTCCCAGAGACGCAACATCTCATGGCGCTCGGCCGCGGCAGTGCCTCTTGCCGAGAAGGCAAACGTCCGGCTACTTCTGCCACAAGGAAGGGCCCAGCCCTGAAAGCTCTTGCTGCTCTTCACGGTGCCTTGGCGCCCTATCTACAGGCACAACAGCACTGGGGATCTGTGCTTTCCCAGAGACGCAAAATCTCATGGCGATTAGCAGCAGAAGAGCCTCTTGCCGAAAAGGCAAACGTCCGGCTCCTTCTCCCACAAGGAAGGGCCCAGCCCTGAAAGCTCTTGCTGCTCTTCACCTACCCTTGGCGCCCTATCTACAGGCACAGCAGCACTGGGGATCTGTGCTTTCCCAGAGACGCCACATCTCATGGCGCTTAGCAGCAGAAGAGCCTCTTGCCGAAAAGGCAAACGTCCGGCTCCTTCTCCCACAAGGAAGGGCCCAGCCCTGAAAGCTCTTGCTGCTCTTCACCTACCCTTGGCGCCCTATCTACAGGCACAACACCAGTGGGGACCTGTGCTTTCCCAGAGGCGCAACATCTCATGGCGCTTAGCAGCAGAAGAGCCTCTTGCCGAAAATGCAAACGTCCGGCTCCTTCTCCCACAAGGAAGGGCCCAGCCCTGAAAGCTCTTGCTGCTCTTCACGGTGCCTTGGCGCCCTATCTACAGGCACAGCAGCACTGGGGATCTGTGGTTTCCCAGAGACGCAACATCTCATGGTAGTCGTCCGCAGCAAAGCGTCTTGCCGAAAAGGCAAACGTCCGGCTCCTTCTCCCTCAAGGAAGGGCCCAGCCCTGAAAGCTCTTGCTGCTCTTCACGGTGCCTTGGCGCCCTATCTACAGGCACAACAGCAGTGGGGATCTCTGATTTCCCAGAGACGCAACATCTCATGGCGCTCGGCCGCGGCAGTGCATCTTGCCGAAAAGGCAAACGTCCGGCTCCTTCTCCCACAAGGAAGGGCCCAGCCCTGAAAGCTCTTGCTGCTCTTCACCTACCCTTGGCGCCCTATCTACAGGCACAACAGCACTGGGTATCTGTGCTTTCCCAGAGACGCAACATCTCATGACGGTCGGCGGGGGCAAAGCCTCTTGCCGAAAAGGCAAACGTCCGGCTCCTTCTCCCACAAGGAAGGGCCCAGCCCTGAAAGCTCTTGCTGCTCTTCACGGTGCCTTGGCACCCTATCTACAGCCACAACAGCACTGGGGATCTGTGCTTTCCCAGAGACGCAACATCTCATGGCGCTCGGCCGCGGCATCGCCTCTTGCTGAAAAGGCAAACGTCCGGCTCCTTCTCCCACAAGGAAGGGCCCAGCCCTGAAAGCTCTTGCTGCTCTTCACGGTGCCTTGGCGCCCTATCTACAGGCACAACAGCACTGGGGATCTGTGCTTTCCCAGAGACGCAACATCTCATGGCGCTCGGCCGCGGCAGAGCTTCTTGCCGAAAAGGCAAACGTCCGGCTCCTTCTCCCACAAGGAAGGGCCCAGCCCTGAAAGCTCTTGCTGCTCTTCACGGTGCCTTGGTGCCTTATCTACAGGCACAACAGCAGTGGGGATCTGTGCTGTCCCAGAGACGCAACATCTCATGGCGCTCGGGCACGGCAGAGTCTCTTGCCGAAAAGGCAAACGTCCAGCTCCTTCTCCCACAAGGAAGGGCCCAGCCCTGAAAGCTCTTGCTGCTCTTCACGGTGCCTTGGCGCCCTATCTACAGGCACAACAGCACTGGGGATCTGTGCTTTCCCAGAGACGCAACATCTCATGGCGCTCGGCCGCGGCAAAGCCTCTTGCCGAAAAGGCAAACGTCCGGCTCCTTCTCCCACAAGGAAGGGCCCAGCCCTGAAAGCTCTTGCTGCTCTTCACGGTGCCTTGGTGCCTTATCTACAGGCACAACAACAGTGGGGATCTGTGCTTTCCCAGAGACTCAAAATCTCATGGCGTTCGGTCGCGGCAGAGCCTCTTGCCGAAAAGGCAAACGTCCGGCTCCTTCTCCAACAAGGAAGGGCCCAGCCCTGAAAGCTCTTGCTGCTCTTCACGGTGCCTTGGTGCCCTATCTACAGGCACAACAGCACTGGGGATCTGTGCTTTCCCAGAGACGCAACATCTCATGGCGATTAGCAGCAGAAGAGCCTCTTGCCGAAAAGGCAAACGTCCGGCTCCTTCTCCCACAAGGAAGGGCCCAGCCCTGAAAGCTCTTGCTGCTCTTCACCTACCCTTGGCGCCCTATCTACAGGCACAGCAGCACTGGGGATCTGTGCTTTCCCAGAGACGCCACATCTCATGGCGCTTAGCAGCAGAAGAGCCTCTTGCCGAAAAGGCAAACGTCCGGCTCCTTCTCCCACAAGGAAGGGCCCAGCCCTGAAAGCTCTTGCTGCTCTTCACCTACCCTTGGCGCCCTATCTACAGGCACAACACCAGTGGGGATCTGTGCTTTCCCAGAGGCGCAACATCTCATGGCGCTTAGCAGCAGAAGAGCCTCTTGCCAAAAAGGCAAACGTCCGGCTCCTTCTCCCACAAGGAAGGGCCCAGCCCTGAAAGCTCTTGCTGCTCTTCACGGTGCCTTGGCGCCCTATCTACAGGCACAGCAGCACTGGGGATCTGTGGTTTCCCAGAGACGCAACATCTCATGGTAGTCGTCCGCAGCAAAGCGTCTTGCCGAAAAGGCAAACGTCCGGCTCCTTCTCCCTCAAGGAAGGGCCCAGCCCTGAAAGCTCTTGCTGCTCTTCACGGTGCCTTGGCGCCCTATCTACAGGCACAACAGCAGTGGGGATCTCTGATTTCCCAGAGACGCAACATCTCATGGCGCTCGGCCGCGGCAGTGCATCTTGCCGAAAAGGCAAACGTCCGGCTCCTTCTCCCACAAGGAAGGGCCCAGCCCTGAAAGCTCTTGCTGCTCTTCACGGTGCCTTGGCGCCCTATCTACAGGCACAACAGCAGTGGGGATCTGTGCTTTCCCAGAGACGCAACATCTCATGACGGTCGGCGGGGGCAAAGCCTCTTGCCGAAAAGGCAAACGTCCGGCTCCTTCTCCCACAAGGAAGGGCCCAGCCCTGAAAGCTCTTGCTGCTCTTCACGGTGCCTTGGCGCCCTATCTACAGGCACAACAGCAGTGGGGATCTGTGCTTTCCCAGAGACGCAACATCTCATGGCGCTCGGCCGCGGCAGAGCTTCTTGCCGAAAAGGCAAACGTCCGGCTCCTTCTCCCACAAGGAAGGGCCCAGCCCTGAAAGCTCTTGCTGCTCTTCACGGTGCCTTGGTGCCTTATCTACAGGCACAACAGCAGTGGGGATCTGTGCTGTCCCAGAGACGCAACATCTCATGGCGCTCGGGCACGGCAGAGTCTCTTGCCGAAAAGGCAAACGTCCAGCTCCTTCTCCCACAAGGAAGGGCCCAGCCCTGAAAGCTCTTGCTGCTCTTCACGGTGCCTTGGCGCCCTATCTACAGCCACAACAGCACTGGGGATCTGTGCTTTCCCAGAGACGCAACATCTCATGGCGCTCGGCCGCGGCAAAGACTCTTGCCGAAAAGGCAAACGTCCGGCTCCTTCTCCCACAAGGAAGGGCCCAGCCCTGAAAGCTCTTGCTGCTCTTCACGGTGCCTTGGTGCCTTATCTACAGGCACAACAACAGTGGGGATCTGTGCTTTCCCAGAGACTCAAAATCTCATGGCGTTCGGTCGCGGCAGAGCCTCTTGCCGAAAAGGCAAACGTCCGGCTCCTTCTCCAACAAGGAAGGGCCCAGCCCTGAAAGCTCTTGCTGCTCTTCACGGTGCCTTGGCGCCCTATCTACAGGCACAACAGCACTGGGGATCTGTGCTTTCCCAGAGACGCAACATCTCATGGCGATTAGCAGCAGAAGAGCCTCTTGCCGAAAAGGCAAACGTCCGGCTCCTTCTCCCACAAGGAAGGGCCCAGCCCTGAAAGCACTTGCTTCTCTTCACCTACCCTTGGCGCCCTATCTACAGGCACAGCAGCACTGGGGATCTGTGCTTTCCCAGAGACGCCACATCTCATGGCGCTTAGCAGCAGAAGAGCCTCTTGCCGAAAAGGCAAACGTCCGGCTCCTTCTCCCACAAGGAAGGGCCCAGCCCTGAAAGCTCTTGCTGCTCTTCACCTACCCTTGGCGCCCTATCTACAGGCACAACACCAGTGGGGATCTGTGCTTTCCCAGAGGCGCAACATCTCATGGCGCTTAGCAGCAGAAGAGCCTCTTGCCGAAAATGCAAACGTCCGGCTCCTTCTCCCACAAGGAAGGGCCCAGCCCTGAAAGCTCTTGCTGCTCTTCACGGTGCCTTGGCGCCCTATCTACAGGCACAGCAGCACTGGGGATCTGTGGTTTCCCAGAGACGCAACATCTCATGGTAGTCGTCCGCAGCAAAGCGTCTTGCCGAAAAGGCAAACGTCCGGCTCCTTCTCCCTCAAGGAAGGGCCCAGCCCTGAAAGCTCTTGCTGCTCTTCACGGTGCCTTGGCGCCCTATCTACAGGCACAACAGCAGTGGGGATCTCTGATTTCCCAGAGACGCAACATCTCATGGCGCTCGGCCGCGGCAGTGCATCTTGCCGAAAAGGCAAACGTCCGGCTCCTTCTCCCACAAGGAAGGGCCCAGCCCTGAAAGCTCTTGCTGCTCTTCACGGTGCCTTGGCGCCCTATCTACAGGCACAACAGCAGTGGGGATCTGTGCTTTCCCAGAGACGCAACATCTCATGACGGTCGGCGGGGGCAAAGCCTCTTGCCGAAAAGGCAAACGTCCGGCTCCTTCTCCCACAAGGAAGGGCCCAGCCCTGAAAGCTCTTGCTGCTCTTCACGGTGCCTTGGCGCCCTATCTACAGGCACAACAGCAGTGGGGATCTGTGCTTTCCCAGAGACGCAACATCTCATGGCGCTCGGCCGCGGCAGAGCTTCTTGCCGAAAAGGCAAACGTCCGGCTCCTTCTCCCACAAGGAAGGGCCCAGCCCTGAAAGCTCTTGCTGCTCTTCACGGTGCCTTGGTGCCTTATCTACAGGCACAACAGCAGTGGGGATCTGTGCTGTCCCAGAGACGCAACATCTCATGGCGCTCGGGCACGGCAGAGTCTCTTGCCGAAAAGGCAAACGTCCAGCTCCTTCTCCCACAAGGAAGGGCCCAGCCCTGAAAGCTCTTGCTGCTCTTCACGGTGCCTTGGCGCCCTATCTACAGCCACAACAGCACTGGGGATCTGTGCTTTCCCAGAGACGCAACATCTCATGGCGCTCGGCCGCGGCAAAGACTCTTGCCGAAAAGGCAAACGTCCGGCTCCTTCTCCCACAAGGAAGGGCCCAGCCCTGAAAGCTCTTGCTGCTCTTCACGGTGCCTTGGCGCCCTATCTACAGGCACAACAGCACTGGGGATCTGTGCTTTCCCAGAGACGCAACATCTCATGGCGCTCGGCCGCGGCAGTGCTTCTTGCCGAAAAGGCAAACGTCCGGCTCCTTCTCCCACAAGGAAGGGCCCAGCCCTGAAAGCTCTTGCTGCTCTTCACGGTGCCTTGGTGCCTTATCTACAGGCACAACAGCACTGGGGATCTGTGCTGTCCCAGAGACGCAACATCTCATGGCGCTCGGGCACGGCAGAATCTCTTGCCGAAAAGGCAAACGTCCAGCTCCTTCTCCCACAAGGAAGGGCCCAGCCCTGAAAGCTCTTGCTGCTCTTCACGGTGCCTTGGTGCCCTATCTACAGGCACAACAGCAGTGGGGATCTGTGCTTTCCCAGAGACGCAACATCTCATGGCGCTCGGCCGCGGCAGAGCCTCTTGCCGAAAAGGCAAACGTCCGGCTCCTTCTCCCACAAGGAAGGGCCCAGCCCTGAAAGCTCTTGCTGCTCTTCACGGTGCCTTGGCACCCTATCTACAGGCACAACAGCAGTGGGGATCTGTGCTTTCCCAGAGACGCAACATCTCATGGCGCTCGGCCGCGGCAGTGCCTCTTGCCGAAATGGCAAACGTCCGGCTCCTTCTCCCACAAGGAAGGGCCCAGCCCTGAAAGCTCTTGCTGCTCTTCACCTACCCTTGGAACCCTATCTACAGGCACAACAGCAGTGGGGATCTGTTCTTTCCCAGAGACGCAACATCTCATGGTGCTCGGCCGCGGCAGAGCCTCTTGCCGAAAAGGCAAACGTCCGGCTCCTTCTCCCACAAGGAAGGGCTCAGCCCTGAAAGCTCTTGCTGCTCTTCCCGGTGCCTTGGCACCCTATCTACAGGCACAACAGCACTGGGTATCTGTGCTTTCCCAGAGACGCAGCATCTCATGGCGCTCGGCCGCGGCAGAGCCTCTTGCCGAAAAGGCAAACGTCCGGCTCCTTCTCCCACAAGGAAGGGCCCAGCCCTGAAAGCTCTTGCTGCTCTTCACGGTGCCTTGGCGCCCTATCTACAGGCACAACAGCACTGGGGATCTGTGCTTTCCCAGAGACGCAACATCTCATGGCGCTCGGCCGCGGCAGAGCCTCTTGCTGAAATGGCAAACGTCCGTCTCCTTCTCCCACAAGGAAGGGCCCAGCCCTGAAAGCTCTTGCTGCTCTTCACCTACCCTTGGAACCCTATCTACAGGCACAACAGCACTGGGGAACTGTGCTTTCCCAGAGACGCAACATCTCATGGCGCTCGGCCGCGGCAGAGCCTCTTGCCGAAAAGGCAAACGTCCGGCTCCTTCTCCCACAAGGAAGGGCCCAGCCCTGAAAGCTCTTGCTGCTCTTCACGGTGCCTTGGCGCCCTATCTACAGGCACAACAGCACTGGGGATCTGTGCTTTCCCAGAGACGCAACATCTCATGGCGCTCGGCCGCGGCAGTGCCTCTTGCCGAAATGGCAAACGTCCGGCTCCTTCTCCCACAAGGAAGGGCCCAGCCCTGAAAGCTCTTGCTGCTCTTCACCTACCCTTGGAACCCTATCTACAGGCACAACAGCAGTGGGGATCTGTTCTTTCCCAGAGACGCAACATCTCATGGCGCTCGGCCGCGGCAGAGCCTCTTGCTGAAAAGGCAAACGTCCGGCTCCTTCTCCCACAAGGAAGGGCTCAGCCCTGAAAGCTCTTGCTGCTCTTCACGGTGCCTTGGCACCCTATCTACAGGCACAACAGCAGTGGGGATCTGTGCTTTCCCAGAGACGCAACATCTCATGGCGCTCGTCCGCGGCAGAGCCTCTTGCCGAAATGGCAAACGTCCGGCTCCTTCTCCCACAAGGAAGGGCCCAGCCCTGAAAGCTCTTGCTGCTCTTCACGGTGCCTTGGCACCCTATCTACAGGCACAACAGCATTGGGGATCTGTGCTTTCCCAGAGACTCAACATCTCATGGCGCTCGGCCGCGGCAGAGCCTCTTGCCAAAAAGGCAAACGTCCGGCTCCTTCTCCCACAAGGAAGGGCCCAGCCCTGAAAGCTCTTGCTGCTCTTCACGGTGCCTTGGCGCCCTATCTACAGGCACAACAGCACTGGGGATCTGTGCTTTCCCAGAGATGCAACATCTCATGGCGCTCGGCCGCGGCAGAGCCTCATGCCAAAAAGGCAAACGTCCGGCTCCTTCTCCCACAAGGAAGGGCCCAGCCCTGAAAGCTCTTGCTGCTCTTCACGGTGCCTTGGCGCCCTATCTACAGGCACAACAGCAGTGGGGATCTGTGCTGTCCCAGAGACGCAACATCTCATGGCGCTCGGCCGCGGCAGAGCTTCTTGCCGAAAAGGCAAACGTCCGGCTCCTTCTCCCACAAGGAAGGGCCCAGCCCTGAAAGCTCTTGCTGCTCTTCACGGTGCCTTGGTGCCTTATCTACAGGCACAACAGCAGTGGGGATCTGTGCTGTTCCAGAGACGCAACATCTCATGGCGCTCGGGCACGGCAGAGTCTCTTGCCGAAAAGGCAAACGTCCGGCTCCTTCTCCCACAAGGAAGGGCCCAGCCCTGAAAGCTCTTGCTGCTCTTCACGGTGCCTTGGCGCCCTATCTACAGGCACAACAGCACTGGGGATCTGTGCTTTCCCAGAGACTCAACATCTCATGGCGCTCGGCCGCGGAAGTCCCTCTTGCTGAAATGGCAAACATCCGTCTCCTTCTCCCACAAGGAAGGGCCCAGCCCTGAAAGCTCTTGCTGCGCTTCACCTACCCTTGGAACCCTATCTACAGGCACAACAGCAGTGGGGATCTCTGCTTTCCCAGAGACGCAACATCTCATGGTGCTCGGCCGCGGCAGAGCCTCTTGCCGAAAAGGCAAACGTCCGGCTCCTTCTCCCACAGGGAAGGGCTCAGCCCTGAAAGCTCTTGCTGCTCTTCCCGGTGCCTTGGCGCCCTATCTACAGCCACAACAGCACTGGGGATCTGTGCTTTCCCAGAGACGCAACATCTCATGGCGCTTGGCCGCGGAAATGCCTCTTGCTGAAATGGCAAACGTCCGTCTCCTTCTCCCACAAGGAAGGGCCCAGCCCTGAAAGCTCTTGCTGCTCTTCACGGTGCCTTGGCGCCCTATCTACAGGCACAACAGCACTGGGGATCTGTGCTTTCCCAGAGACTCAAAATCTCATGGAGCTCGGCCGCGGCAGAGCCTCTTGCCGAAAAGGCAAACGTCCGGCTCCTTCTCCCACAAGGAAGGGCCCAGCCCTGAAAGCTCTTGCTGCTCTTCACGGTGCCTTGGCGCCCTATCTACAGGCACAACAGCACTGGGGATCTGTGCTTTCCCAGAGACGCAACATCTCATGGCGCTCGGCCGCGGCAGTGCCTCTTGCCGAAAAGGCAAACGTCCGGCTCCTTCTCCAACAAGGAAGGGCCCAGCCCTGAAAGCTCTTGCTGCTCTTCACGGTGCCTTGGCGCCCTATCTACAGGCACAACAGCACTGGGGATCTGTGCTTTCCCAGAGACGCAACATCTCATGGCGATTAGCAGCAGAAGAGCCTCTTGCCGAAATGGCAAACGTCCGGCTCCTTGTCCCACAAGGAAGGGCCCAGCCCTGAAAGCTCTTGCTGCTCTTCCCGGTGCCTTGGCACCCTATCTACAGGCACAACAGCACTGGGGATCTGTGCTTTCCCAGAGACGCAGCATCTCATGGCGCTCGGCAGCGGCAGAGCCTCTTGCCGAGAAGGCAAACGTCCGGCTCCTTCTCCCACAAGGAAGGGCCCAGCCCTGAAAGCTCTTGCTGCTCTTCACGGTGCCTTGGCGCCCTATCTACGGGCACAACAGCACTGGGGATCTGTGCTTTCCCAGAGACTCAACATCTCATGGCGCTCAGCCGCGGCAGTGCCTGTTGCCGACATGGCAAACGTCCGGCTCCTTCTCCCACAAGGAAGGGCCCAGCCCGGAAAGCTCTTGCTGCTCTTCACGGTGCCTTGGCACCCTATCTACAGGCACAACAGCACTGGGGATCTGTGCTTTCCCAGAGACTCAACATCTCATGGCGCTCGGCAGCGGCAGTGTCTCTTGCCGAAATGGCAAACGTCCGTCTCCTTCTCCCACAAGGAAGGGCCCAGCCCTGAAAGCTCTTGCTGCTCTTCACCTACCCTTGGAACCCTATCTACAGGCACAACAGCACTGGGGAACTGTGCTTTCCCAGAGACTCAACACCTCATGGCGCTCGGCCGCGGCAGAGCCTCTTGCCGAAAAGGCAAACGTCCGGCTCCTTCTCCCAAAAGGAAGGGCCCAGCCCTGAAAGCTCTTGCTGCTCTTCACCTACCCTTGGTGCCCTATCTACAGGCACAACAGCACTGGGGATCTGTGCTTTCCGAGAGACGTAACATGTCATGTCGCTCGGCCGCGGCAGAGCCTCTTGTCGAAAAGGCAAACGTCCGTCTCCTTCTCCCACAAGGAAGGGCCCAGCCCTGAAAGCTCTTTCTGCTCTTCACGGTCCTTGGCGCCCTATCTACAGGCAGAGCAGCACTGGGGATCTGTGCTTTCCCAGAGACTCAACATCTCATGGCGCTCGGCCGCGGCAGTGCCTCTTGCCGAAAAGGCAAGCGTCCGTTTCCTTCTCCCACAAGGAAGGGCCCAGCCCTGAAAGCTCTTGCTGCTCTTCACCTACCCTTGGCGCCCTATCTACAGGCACAACAGCAGTGGGGATCTGTTCTTTCCCAGAGACGCAACATCTCATGGCGCTCAGCTGCGGCAGTGCCTCTTGCCGAAATGGCAAACGTCCGTCTCCTTCTCCCACAAGGAAGGGCCCAGCCCTGAAAGCTCTTGCTGCTCTTCACCTACCCTTGGAACCCTATCTACAGGCACAACAGCACTGGGGAACTGTGCTTTCCCAGAGACTCAACATCTCATGGCGCTCGGCCGCGGCAGAGCCTCTTGCCGAAAAGGCAAACGTCCAGCTCCTTCTCCCAAAAGGAAGGGCCCAGCCCTGAAAGCTCTTGCTGCTCTTCACGGTGCCTTGGCGCCCTATCTACAGGCACAACAGCACTGGGGATCTGTGCTTTCCCAGAGACTCAACATCTCATGGCGCTCTAGCCGCGGCAGTGCCTCTTGCCGAAATGGCAAACGTCCGGCTCCTTCTCCCACAAGGAAGGGCCCAGCCCTGAAAGCTCTTGCTGCTCTTCACCTACCCTTGGTGCCCTATCTACAGGCACAACAGCACTGGGGATCTGTGCTTTCCCAGAGACGTAACATGTCATGTCGCTCGGCCGCGGCAGAGCCTCTTGTCGAAAAGGCAAACGTCCGTCTCCTTCTCCCACAAGGAAGGGCCCAGCCCTGAAAGCTCTTTCTGCTCTTCACGGTGCCTTGGCGCCCTATCTACAGGCAGAGCAGCACTGGGGATTTGTGCTTTCCCAGAGACTCAACATCTCATGGCGCTCGGCCGCGGCAGTGCCTCTTGCCGAAAAGGCAAGCGTCCGTCTCCTTCTCCCACAAGGAAGGGCCCAGCCCTGAAAGCTCTTGCTGCTCTTCACCTACCCTTGGAACCCTATCTACAGGCAAAACAGCACTGGGGATCTGTGCTTTCCCCGAGGCGCAACATCTCATGGCGCTCGGCAGCGGAAGAGCCTCTTGCCGAAAAGGCAAACGTCCGGCTCCTTCTCCCACAAGGAAGGGCCCAGCCCTGAATGCTGCTGCTGCTCTTCACCTACCCTTGGAACCCTATCTACAGGCACAACAGCACTGGGTATCTGTGCTTTCCCAGAAACGTAACATCTCATGGCGCTCGGCCGCGGCAGAGCCTCTTGCCGAAAAGTCAAACGTCCGACTCCTTCTCCCACAAGGAAGGGCCCAGCCCGGAAAGCTCTTGCTGCTCTTCACGGTGCCTTGGCACCCTATCTACAGGCACAACAGCAGTGGGGATCTGTGCTTTCCCAGAGACTCAACATCTCATGGCGCTCGGCAGCGGCAGAGCCTCTTGCCGAGAAGTCAAACGTCCGGCTCCTTCTCCCACAACGAAGGGCCCAGCCGTGAAAGCTCTTGCTGCTCTTCACCTACCCTTGGAACCCTATCTACAGGCACAAAAGCACTGGGGATCTGTGCTTTCCCAGAGACGCAACATCTCATGGCGCTCGGCCGCGGCAGTGCCTCTTGCCGAAAAGGAAAACGTCCGGCTCCTTCTCCAACAAGGAAGGGCCCAGCCCTGAAAGCTCTTGCTGCTCTTCACGGTGCCTTGGCGCCCTATCTACAGGCACAACAGCACTGGGGATCTGTGCTTTCCCAGAGACGCAACATCTCATGGCGTTTAGCAGCAGAAGAGCCTCTTGCCGAAATGGCAAACGTCCGGCTCCTTGTCCCACAAGGAAGGGCCCAGCCCTGAAAGCTCTTGCTGCTCTTCACGGTGCCTTGGTGCCTTATCTACAGGCACAACAGCAGTGGGGATCTGTGCTGTCCCAGAGACGCAACATCTCATGGCGCTCGGGCACGGCAGAGTCTCTTGCCGAAAAGGCAAACGTCCGGCTCCTTCTCCCACAAGGAAGGGCCCAGCCCTGAAAGCTCTTGCTGCTCTTCACCTACACTTGGAACCCTATCTACAAGCACAACAGCAGTGGGCATCTCTGCTTTCCCAGAGACGCAACATCTCATGGCGCTCGGGCGCGGCAGAGCCTCTTGCTGAAAAGGCAAACGTCCGGCTCCTTATCCCACAAGGAAGGGCCCAGCCCTGAAAGCTCTTGCTGCTCTTCACGGTGCCTTGGCGCCCTATCTACAGGCACAACAGCAGTGGGGATCTGTGCTTTCCCAGAGACTCAACATCTCATGGCGCTCAGCCGCGTAAGTCCCTCTTGCTGAAATGGCAAACATCCGTCTCCTTCTCCCACAAGGAAGGGCCCAGCCCTGAAAGCTCTTGCTGCGCTTCACCTACCCTTGGAACCCTATCTACAGGCACAACAGCAGTGGGGATCTCTGCTTTCCCAGAGACGCAACATCTCATGGTGCTCGGCCGCGGCAGAGCCTCTTGCCGAAAAGGCAAACGTCCGGCTCCTTCTCCCACAGGGAAGGGCTCAGCCCTGAAAGCTCTTGCTGCTCTTCCCGGTGCCTTGGCACCCTATCTACAGGCACAACAGCACTGGGTATCTGTGCTTTCCCAGAGACGCAGCATCTCATGGCGCTCGGCCGCGGCAGAGCCTCTTGCCGAAATGGCAAACGTCCGGCTCCTTCTCCCACAAGGAAGGGCCCAGCCCTGAAAGCTCTTGCTGCTCTTCACGGTGCCTTGGCGCCCTATCTACAGCCACAACAGTACTGGGGATCTGTGCTTTCCCAGAGACGCAACATCTCATGGCGCTTGGCCGCGGAAATGCCTCTTGCTGAAATGGCAAACGTCCGGCTCCTTCTCCAACAAGGAAGGGCCCAGCCCTGAAAGCTCTTGCTGCTCTTCACGGTGCCTTGGCGCCCTATCTACAGGCACAACAGCACTGGGGATCTGTGCTTTCCCAGAGACGCAACATCTCATGGCGATTAGCAGCAGAAGAGCCTCTTGCCGAAATGGCAAACGTCCGGCTCCTTGTCCCACAAGGAAGGGCACAGCCCTGAAAGCTCTTGCTGCTCTTCACGGTGCCTTGGCACCCTATCTACAGGCACAACAGCACTGGGGATTTGTGCTTTCCCAGAGACGCAGCATCTCATGGCGCTCGGCAGCGGCAGAGCCTCTTGCCGAAAAGGCAAACGTCCGGCTCCTTCTCCCACAAGGAAGGGCCCAGCCCTGAAAGCTCTTGCTGCTCTTCACGGTGCCTTGGCGCCCTATCTACGGGCACAACAGCACTGGGGATCTGTGCTTTCCCAGAGACTCAACATCTCATGGCGCTCGGCCGCGGCAGTGCCTCTTGCCGAAATGGCAAATGTCCGGCTCCTTCTCCCACAAGGAAGGGCCCAGCCCTGAAAGCTCTTGCTGCTCTTCACGGTGCCTTGGCGCCCTATCTACAGGCACAACAGCAGTGGGGATCTGTGCTTTCCCAGAGACTCAACATCTCATGGCGCTCAGCCGCGTAAGTCCCTCTTGCTGAAATGGCAAACATCCGTCTCCTTCTCCCACAAGGAAGGGCCCAGCCCTGAAAGCTCTTGCTGCGCTTCACCTACCCTTGGAACCCTATCTACAGGCACAACAGCAGTGGGGATCTCTGCTTTCCCAGAGACGCAACATCTCATGGTGCTCGGCCGCGGCAGAGCCTCTTGCCGAAAAGGCAAACGTCCGGCTCCTTCTCCCACAGGGAAGGGATCAGCCCTGAAAGCTCTTGCTGCTCTTCCCGGTGCCTTGGCACCCTATCTACAGGCACAACAGCACTGGGTATCTGTGCTTTCCCAGAGACGCAGCATCTCATGGCGCTCGGCCGCGGCAGTGCCTCTTGCCGAAATGGCAAACGTCCGGCTCCTTCTCCCACAAGGAAGGGCCCAGCCCTGAAAGCTCTTGCTGCTCTTCACGGTGCCTTGGCGCCCTATCTACAGCCACAACAGTACTGGGGATCTGTGCTTTCCCAGAGACGCAACATCTCATGGCGCTTGGCCGCGGAAATGCCTCTTGCTGAAATGGCAAACGTCCGTCTCCTTCTCCCACAAGGAAGGGCCCAGCCCTGAAAGCCCTTGCTGCTCTTCACGGTGCCTTGGCGCCCTATCTACAGGCACAACAGCATTGGGGATCTGTGCTTTCCCAGAGACTCAACATCTCATGGAGCTCGGCCGTGGCAGAGCCTCTTGCCGAAAAGGCAAACGTCCGGCTCCTTCTCCCACAAGGAAGGGCCCAGCCCTGAAAGCTCTTGCTGCTCTTCACGGTGCCTTGGCGCCCTATCTACAGGCACAACAGCAGTGGGGATCTGTGCTTTCCCAGAGACGCAACATCTCATGGCGCTCAGCCGCGTAAGTCCCTCTTGCTGAAATGGCAAACATCCGTCTCCTTCTCCCACAAGGAAGGGCCCAGCCCTGAAAGCTCTTGCTGCGCTTCACCTACCCTTGGAACCCTATCTACAGGCACAACAGCAGTGGGGATCTCTGCTTTCCCAGAGACGCAACATCTCATGGTGCTCGGCCGCGGCAGAGCCTCTTGCCGAAAAGGCAAACGTCCGGCTCCTTCTCCCACAAGGAAGGGCCCAGCCCTGAAAGCTCTTGCTGCTCTTCACGGTGCCTTGGCGCCCTATCTACAGGCACAACAGCAGTGGGGATCTGTGCTTTCCCAGAGACGCAACATCTCATGGCGCTCAGCCGCGTAAGTCCCTCTTGCTGAAATGGCAAACATCCGTCTCCTTCTCCCACAAGGAAGGGCCCAGCCCTGAAAGCTCTTGCTGCGCTTCACCTACCCTTGGAACCCTATCTACAGGCACAACAGCAGTGGGGATCTCTGCTTTCCCAGAGACGCAACATCTCATGGTGCTCGGCCGCGGCAGAGCCTCTTGCCGAAAAGGCAAACGTCCGGCTCCTTCTCCCACAGGGAAGGGCTCAGCCCTGAAAGCTCTTGCTGCTCTTCCCGGTGCCTTGGCACCCTATCTACAGGCACAACAGCACTGGGTATCTGTGCTTTCCCAGAGACGCAGCATCTCATGGCGCTCGGCCGCGGCAGAGCCTCTTGCCGAAATGGCAAACGTCCGGCTCCTTCTCCCACAAGGAAGGGCCCAGCCCTGAAAGCTCTTGCTGCTCTTCACGGTGCCTTGGCGCCCTATCTACAGCCACAACAGTACTGGGGATCTGTGCTTTCCCAGAGACGCAACATCTCATGGCGCTTGGCCGCGGAAATGCCTCTTGCTGAAATGGCAAACATCCGGCTCCTTCTCCAACAAGGAAGGGCCCAGCCCTGAAAGCTCTTGCTGCTCTTCACGGTGCCTTGGCGCCCTATCTACAGGCACAACAGCACTGGGGATCTGTGCTTTCCCAGAGACGCAACATCTCATGGCGATTAGCAGCAGAAGAGCCTCTTGCCGAAATGGCAAACGTCCGGCTCCTTGTCCCACAAGGAAGGGCCCAGCCCTGAAAGCTCTTGCTGCTCTTCACGGTGCCTTGGCACCCTATCTACAGGCACAACAGCACTGGGGATCTGTGCTTTCCCAGAGACGCAGCATCTCATGGCGCTCGGCAGCGGCAGAGCCTCTTGCCGAGAAGGCAAACGTCCGGCTCCTTCTCCCACAAGGAAGGGCCCAGCCCTGAAAGCTCTTGCTGCTCTTCACGGTGCCTTGGCGCCCTATCTACGGGCACAACAGCACTGGGGATCTGTGCTTTCCCAGAGACTCAACATCTCATGGCGCTCGGCCGCGGCAGTGCCTCTTGCCGAAATGGCAAATGTCCGGCTCCTTCTCCCACAAGGAAGGGCCCAGCCCTGAAAGCTCTTGCTGCTCTTCACGGTGCCTTGGCGCCCTATCTACAGGCACAACAGCAGTGGGGATCTGTGCTTTCCCAGAGACTCAACATCTCATGGCGCTCAGCCGCGTAAGTCCCTCTTGCTGAAATGGCAAACATCCGTCTCCTTCTCCCACAAGGAAGGGCCCAGCCCTGAAAGCTCTTGCTGCGCTTCACCTACCCTTGGAACCCTATCTACAGGCACAACAGCAGTGGGGATCTCTGCTTTCCCAGAGACGCAACATCTCATGGTGCTCGGCCGCGGCAGAGCCTCTTGCCGAAAAGGCAAACGTCCGGCTCCTTCTCCCACAGGGAAGGGCTCAGCCCTGAAAGCTCTTGCTGCTCTTCCCGGTGCCTTGGCACCCTATCTACAGGCACAACAGCACTGGGTATCTGTGCTTTCCCAGAGACGCAGCATCTCATGGCGCTCGGCCGCGGCAGAGCCTCTTGCCGAAATGGCAAACGTCCGGCTCCTTCTCCCACAAGGAAGGGCCCAGCCCTGAAAGCTCTTGCTGCTCTTCACGGTGCCTTGGCGCCCTATCTACAGCCACAACAGTACTGGGGATCTGTGCTTTCCCAGAGACGCAACATCTCATGGCGCTTGGCCGCGGAAATGCCTCTTGCTGAAATGGCAAACGTCCGTCTCCTTCTCCCACAAGGAAGGGCCCAGCCCTGAAAGCCCTTGCTGCTCTTCACGGTGCCTTGGCGCCCTATCTACAGGCACAACAGCATTGGGGATCTGTGCTTTCCCAGAGACTCAACATCTCATGGAGCTCGGCCGTGGCAGAGCCTCTTGCCGAAAAGGCAAACGTCCGGCTCCTTCTCCCACAAGGAAGGGCCCAGCCCTGAAAGCTCTTGCTGCTCTTCACGGTGCCTTGGCGCCCTATCTACAGGCACAACAGCAGTGGGGATCTGTGCTTTCCCAGAGACGCAACATCTCATGGCGCTCGGCCGCGGCAGTGCCTCTTGCCGAAAAGGCAAACGTCCGGCTCCTTCTCCAACAAGGAAGGGCCCAGCCCTGAAAGCTCTTGCTGCTCTTCACGGTGCCTTGGCGCCCTATCTACAGGCACAACAGCACTGGGGATCTGTGCTTTCCCAGAGACGCAACATCTCATGGCGATTAGCAGCAGAAGAGCCTCTTGCCGAAATGGCAAACGTCCGGCTCCTTGTCCCACAAGGAAGGGCCCAGCCCTGAAAGCTCTTGCTGCTCTTCACGGTGCCTTGGCACCCTATCTACAGGCACAACAGCACTGGGGATCTGTGCTTTCCCAGAGACGCAGCATCTCATGGCGCTCGGCAGCGGCAGAGCCTCTTGCCGAGAAGGCAAACGTCCGGCTCCTTCTCCCACAAGGAAGGGCCCAGCCCTGAAAGCTCTTGCTGCTCTTCACGGTGCCTTGGCGCCCTATCTACGGGCACAACAGCACTGGGGATCTGTGCTTTCCCAGAGACTCAACATCTCATGGCGCTCAGCCGCGGCAGTGCCTGTTGCCGACATGGCAAACGTCCGGCTCCTTCTCCCACAAGGAAGGGCCCAGCCCGGAAAGCTCTTGCTGCTCTTCACGGTGCCTTGGCACCCTATCTACAGGCACAACAGCACTGGGGATCTGTGCTTTCCCAGAGACTCAACATCTCATGGCGCTCGGCAGCGGCAGTGTCTCTTGCCGAAATGGCAAACGTCCGTCTCCTTCTCCCACAAGGAAGGGCCCAGCCCTGAAAGCTCTTGCTGCTCTTCACCTACCCTTGGTGCCCTATCTACAGGCACAACAGCACTGGGGATCTGTGCTTTCCCAGAGACGTAACATGTCATGTCGCTCGGCCGCGGCAGAGCCTCTTGTCGAAAAGGCAAACGTCCGGCTCCTTCTCCCACAAGGAAGGGCCCAGCCCTGAAAGCTCTTTCTGCTCTTCACGGTCCTTGGCGCCCTATCTACAAGCAGAGCAGCACTGGGGATCTGTGCTTTCCCAGAGACTCAACATCTCATGGCGCTCGGCCGCGGCAGTGCCTCTTGCCGAAAAGGCAAGCGTCCGTCTCCTTCTCCCACAAGGAAGGGCCCAGCCCTGAAAGCTCTTGCTGCTCTTCACCTACCCTTGGAACCCTATCTACAGGCAAAACAGCACTGGGGATCTGTGCTTTCCCCGAGGCGCAACATCTCATGGCGCTCGGCAGCGGAAGAGCCTCTTGCCGAAAAGGCAAACGTCCGGCTCCTTCTCCCACAAGGAAGGGCCCAGCCCTGAATGCTGCTGCTGCTCTTCACCTACCCTTGGAACCCTATCTACAGGCACAACAGCACTAGGGATCTGTGCTTTCCCAGAGACGCAACATCTCATGGCGCTCGGCAGCGAAAGAGCCTCTTGCCGAGAAGGCAAACGTCCGGCTCCTTCTCCCACAAGGAAGGGCCCAGCCCTGAAAGCTCTTGCTGTTCTTCACGGTGCCTTGGCGCCCTATCTACAGGCACAACAGCACTGGGGATCTGTGCTTTCCCAGAGACACAACATCTCATGGCGCTCGGCCGCGGCAGAGCCTCTTGCCGAAAAGGCAAACGTCCGGCTCCTTCTCCCACAAGGAAGGGCCCAGCCCGGAAAGCTCTTGCTGCTCTTCACGGTGCCTTGGCACCCTATCTACAGGCACAACAGCAGTGGGGATCTGTGCTTTCCCAGAGACTCAACATCTCATGGCGCTCGGCAGCGAAATAGCCTCTTGCCGAGAAGGCAAACGTCCGGCTCCTTCTCCCACAACGAAGGGCCCAGCCGTGAAAGCTCTTGCTGCTCTTCACCTACCCTTGGAACCCTATCTACAGGCACAACAGCACTGGGGATCTGTGCTTTCCCAGTGACGCAACATCTCATGACGCTCGGCCGCGGCAGAGCCTCTTGCCGAAAAGGCAAACGTCCGGCTCCTTCTCCCACAAGGAAGGGCCCAGCCCTGAAAGCTCTTGCTGCTCTTCACGGTGCCTTGGCGCCCTATCTACAGGCACAACAGCAGTGGGCATCTCTGCTTTCCCAGAGACGCAACATCTCATGGCGCTCGGCCACGGCAGAGCCTCTTGCCGAAAAGGCAAACGTCCGGCTCCTTCTCCCACAAGGAAGGGCCCAGCCCTGAAAGCTCTTGCTGCTCTTCACCTACCCTTGGCGCCCTATCTACAGGCACAACAGCAGTGGTCATCTGTGCTTTCCCAGAGACGCAACATCTCATGGCGCTCAGCTGCGGCAGTGCCTCTTGCCGAAATGGCAAACGTCCGTCTCCTTCTCCCACAAGGAAGGGCCCAGCCCTGAAAGCTCTTGCTGCTCTTCACCTACCCTTGGAACCCTATCTACAGGCACAACAGCACTGGGGAACTGTGCTTTCCCAGAGACTCAACATCTCATGGCGCTCGGCCGCGGCAGAGCCTCTTGCCGAAAAGGCAAACGTCCAGCTCCTTCTCCCAAAAGGAAGGGCCCAGCCCTGAAAGCTCTTGCTGCTCTTCACGGTGCCTTGGCGCCCTATCTACAGGCACAACAGCACTGGGGATCTGTGCTTTCCCAGAGACTCAACATCTCATGGCGCTCGGCAGCGGAAGAGCCTCTTGCCGAAAAGGCAAACGTCCGGCTCCTTCTCCCACAAGGAAGGGCCCAGCCCTGAATGCTGCTGCTGCTCTTCACCTACCCTTGGAACCCTATCTACAGGCACAACAGCACTGGGTATCTGTGCTTTCCCAGAAACGTAACATCTCATGGCGCTCGGCCGCGGTAGAGCCTCTTGCCGAAAAGTCAAACGTCCGACTCCTTCTCCCACAAGGAAGGGCCCAGCCCGGAAAGCTCTTGCTGCTCTTCACGGTGCCTAGGCACCCTATCTACAGGCACAACAGCAGTGGGGATCTGTGCTTTCCCAGAGACTCAACATCTCATGGCGCTCGGCAGCGGCAGAGCCTCTTGCCGAGAAGTCAAACGTCCGGCTCCTTCTCCCACAACGAAGGGCCCAGCCGTGAAAGCTCTTGCTGCTCTTCACCTACCCTTGGAACCCTATCTACAGGCACAAAAGCACTGGGGATCTGTGCTTTCCCAGAGACGCAACATCTCATGGCGCTCGGCCGCGGCATTGCCTCTTGCCGAAAAGGCAAATGTCCGGCTCCTTCTCCAACAAGGAAGGGCCCAGCCCTGAAAGCTCTTGCTGCTCTTCACGGTGCCTTGGCGCCCTATCTACAGGCACAACAGCACTGGGGATCTGTGCTTTCCCAGAGACGCAACATCTCATGGCGATTAGCAGCAGAAGAGCCTCTTGCCGAAATGGCAAACGTCCGGCTCCTTGTCCCACAAGGAAGGGCCCAGCCCTGAAAGCTCTTGCTGCTCTTCACGGTGCCTTGGCACCCTATCTACAGGCACAACAGCACTGGGGATCTGTGCTTTCCCAGAGACGCAGCATCTCATGGCGCTCGGCAGCGGCAGAGCCTCTTGCCGAGAAGGCAAACGTCCGGCTCCTTCTCCCACAAGGAAGGGCCCAGCCCTGAAAGCTCTTGCTGCTCTTCACGGTGCCTTGGCGCCCTATCTACGGGCACAACAGCACTGGGGATCTGTGCTTTCCCAGAGACTCAACATCTCATGGCGCTCAGCCGCGGCAGTGCCTGTTGCCGACATGGCAAACGTCCGGCTCCTTCTCCCACAAGGAAGGGCCCAGCCCGGAAAGCTCTTGCTGCTCTTCACGGTGCCTTGGCACCCTATCTACAGGCACAACAGCACTGGGGATCTGTGCTTTCCCAGAGACTCAACATCTCATGGCGCTCGGCAGCGGCAGTGTCTCTTGCCGAAATGGCAAACGTCCGTCTCCTTCTCCCACAAGGAAGGGCCCAGCCCTGAAAGCTCTTGCTGCTCTTCACCTACCCTTGGAACCCTATCTACAGGCACAACAGCACTGGGGAACTGTGCTTTCCCAGAGACTCAACATCTCATGGCGCTCGGCCGCGGCAGAGCCTCTTGCCGAAAAGGCAAACGTCCGGCTCCTTCTCCCAAAAGGAAGGGCCCAGCCCTGAAAGCTCTTGCTGCTCTTCACGGTGCCTTGGCGCCCTATCTACAGGCACAACAGCACTGGGGATCTGTGCTTTCCCAGAGACTCAACATCTCATGGCGCTCAGCCGCGGCAGTGCCTCTTGCCGAAATGGCAAACGTCCGGCTCCTTCTCCCACAAGGAAGGGCCCAGCCCTGAAAGCTCTTGCTGCTCTTCACCTACCCTTGGTGCCCTATCTACAGGCACAACAGCACTGGGGATCTGTGCTTTCCCAGAGACGTAACATGTCATGTCGCTCGGCCGCGGCAGAGCCTCTTGTCGAAAAGGCAAACGTCCGTCTCCTTCTCCCACAAGGAAGGGCCCAGCCCTGAAAGCTCTTTCTGCTCTTCACGGTCCTTGGCGCCCTATCTACAGGCAGAGCAGCACTGGGGATCTGTGCTTTCCCAGAGACTCAACATCTCATGGCGCTCGGCCGCGGCAGTGCCTCTTGCCGAAAAGGCAAGCGTCCGTCTCCTTCTCCCACAAGGAAGGGCCCAGCCCTGAAAGCTCTTGCTGCTCTTCACCTACCCTTGGAACCCTATCTACAGGCAAAACAGCACTGGGGATCTGTGCTTTCCCCGAGGCGCAACATCTCATGGCGCTCGGCAGCGGAAGAGCCTCTTGCCGAAAAGGCAAACGTCCGGCTCCTTCTCCCACAAGGAAGGGCCCAGCCCTGAATGCTGCTGCTGCTCTTCACCTACCCTTGGAACCCTATCTACAGGCACAACAGCACTAGGGATCTGTGCTTTCCCAGAGACGCAACATCTCATGGCGCTCGGCAGCGAAAGAGCCTCTTGCCGAGAAGGCAAACGTCCGGCTCCTTCTCCCACAAGGAAGGGCCCAGCCCTGAAAGCTCTTGCTGTTCTTCACGGTGCCTTAGCGCCCTATCTACAGGCACAACAGCACTGGGGATCTGTGCTTTCCCAGAGACGCAACATATCATGGCGCTCGGCCGCGGCAGAGCCTCTTGCCGAAAAGGCAAACGTCCGGCTCCTTCTCCCACAAGGAAGGGCCCAGCCCGGAAAGCTCTTGCTGCTCTTCACGGTGCCTTGGCACCCTATCTACAGGCACAACAGCAGTGGGGATCTGTGCTTTCCCAGAGACTCAACATCTCATGGCGCTCGGCAGCGAAATAGCCTCTTGCCGAGAAGGCAAACGTCCGGCTCCTTCTCCCACAACGAAGGGCCCAGCCGTGAAAGCTCTTGCTGCTCTTCACCTACCCTTGGAACCCTATCTACAGGCACAACAGCACTGGGGATCTGTGCTTTCCCAGAGACGCAACATCTCATGACGCTCGGCCGCGGCAGAGCCTCTTGCCGAAAAGGCAAACGTCCGGCTCCTTCTCCCACAAGGAAGGGCCCAGCCCTGAAAGCTCTTGCTGCTCTTCACGGTGCCTTGGCGCCCTATCTACAGGCACAACAGCAGTGGGCATCTCTGCTTTCCCAGAGACGCAACATCTCATGGCGCTCGGCCACGGCAGAGCCTCTTGCCGAAAAGGCAAACGTCCGGCTCCTTCTCCCACAAGGAAGGGCCCAGCCCTGAAAGCTCTTGCTGCTCTTCACCTACCCATGGCGCCCTATCTACAGGCACAACAGCAGTGGGGATCTGTTCTTTCCCAGAGACGCAACATCTCATGGCGCTCAGCTGCGGCAGTGCCTCTTGCCGAAATGGCAAACGTCCGTCTCCTTCTCCCACAAGGAAGGGCCCAGCCCTGAAAGCTCTTGCTGCTCTTCACCTACCCTTGGAACCCTATCTACAGGCACAACAGCACTGGGGAACTGTGCTTTCCCAGAGACTCAACATCTCATGGCGCTCGGCCGCGGCAGAGCCTCTTGCCGAAAAGGCAAACGTCCGGCTCCTTCTCCCACAAGGAAGGGCCCAGCCCTGAAAGCTCTTGCTGCTCTTCACCTACCCTTGGTGCCCTATCTACAGGCACAACAGCACTGGGGATCTGTGCTTTCCCAGTGACGTAACATGTCATGTCGCTCGGCCGCGGCAGAGCCTCTTGTCGAAAAGGCAAACGTCCGTCTCCTTCTCCCACAAGGAAGGGCCCAGCCCTGAAAGCTCTTTCTGCTCTTCACGGTCCTTGGCGCCCTATCTACAGGCAGAGCAGCACTGGGGATCTGTGCTTTCCCAGAGACTCAACATCTCATGGCGCTCGGCCGCGGCAGTGCCTCTTGCCGAAAAGGAAAGCGTCCGTCTCCTTCTCCCACAAGGAAGGGCCCAGCCCTGAAAGCTCTTGCTGCTCTTCACCTACCCTTGGAACCCTATCTACAGGCAAAACAGCACTGGGGATCTGTGCTTTCCCCGAGGCGCAACATCTCATGGCGCTCGGCAGCGGAAGAGCCTCTTGCCGAAAAGGCAAACGTCCGGCTCCTTCTCCCACAAGGAAGGGCCCAGCCCTGAATGCTGCTGCTGCTCTTCACCTACCCTTGGAACCCTATCTACAGGCACAACAGCACTAGGGATCTGTGCTTTCCCAGAGACGCAACATCTCATGGCGCTCGGCAGCGAAAGAGCCTCTTGCCGAGAAGGCAAACGTCCGGCTCCTTCTCCCACAAGGAAGGGCCCAGCCCTGAAAGCTCTTGCTGTTCTTCACGGTGCCTTAGCGCCCTATCTACAGGCACAACAGCACTGGGGATCTGTGCTTTCCCAGAGACGCAACATATCATGGCGCTCGGCCGCGGCAGAGCCTCTTGCCGAAAAGGCAAACGTCCGGCTCCTTCTCCCACAAGGAAGGGCCCAGCCCGGAAAGCTCTTGCTGCTCTTCACGGTGCCTTGGCACCCTATCTACAGGCACAACAGCAGTGGGGATCTGTGCTTTCCCAGAGACTCAACATCTCATGGCGCTCGGCAGCGAAATAGCCTCTTGCCGAGAAGGCAAACGTCCGGCTCCTTCTCCCACAACGAAGGGCCCAGCCGTGAAAGCTCTTGCTGCTCTTCACCTACCCTTGGAACCCTATCTACAGGCACAACAGCACTGGGGATCTGTGCTTTCCCAGAGACGCAACATCTCATGACGCTCGGACCGCGGCAGAGCCTCTTGCCGAAAAGGCAAACGTCCGGCTCCTTCTCCCACAAGGAAGGGCCCAGCCCTGAAAGCTCTTGCTGCTCTTCACGGTGCCTTGGCGCCCTATCTACAGGCACAACAGCAGTGGGCATCTCTGCTTTCCCAGAGACGCAACATCTCATGGCGCTCGGCCACGGCAGAGCCTCTTGCCGAAAAGGCAAACGTCCGGCTCCTTCTCCCACAAGGAAGGGCCCAGCCCTGAAAGCTCTTGCTGCTCTTCACCTACCCTTGGCGCCCTATCTACAGGCACAACAGCAGTGGGGATCTGTTCTTTCCCAGAGACGCAACATCTCATGGCGCTCAGCTGCGGCAGTGCCTCTTGCCGAAATGGCAAACGTCCGTCTCCTTCTCCCACAAGGAAGGGCCCAGCCCTGAAAGCTCTTGCTGCTCTTCACCTACCCTTGGAACCCTATCTACAGACACAACAGCACTGGGGAACTGTGCTTTCCCAGAGACTCAACATCTCATGGCGCTCGGCCGCGGCAGAGCCTCTTGCCGAAAAGGCAAACGTCCGGCTCCTTCTCCCACAAGGAAGGGCCCAGCCCTGAAAGCTCTTGCTGCTCTTCACCTACCCTTGGTGCCCTATCTACAGGCACAACAGCACTGGGGATCTGTGCTTTCCCAGAGACGTAACATGTCATGTCGCTCGGCCGCGGCAGAGCCTCTTGTCGAAAAGGCAAACGTCCGTCTCCTTCTCCCACAAGGAAGGGCCCAGCCCTGAAAGCTCTTTCTGCTCTTCACGGTGCCTTGGCGCCCTATCTACAGGCAGAGCAGCACTGGGGATTTGTGCTTTCCCAGAGACTCAACATCTGATGGCGCTCGGCCGCGGCAGTGCCTCTTGCCGAAAAGGCAAGCGTCCGTCTCCTTCTCCCACAAGGAAGGGCCCAGCCCTGAAAGCTCTTGCTGCTCTTCACCTACCCTTGGAACCCTATCTACAGGCAAAACAGCACTGGGGATCTGTGCTTTCCCAGAGACTCAACATCTCATGGCGCTCGGCAGCGGAAGAGCCTCTTGCCGAAAAGGCAAACGTCCGGCTCCTTCTCCCACAAGGAAGGGCCCAGCCCTGAATGCTGCTGCTGCTCTTCACCTACCCTTGGAACCCTATCTACAGGCACAACAGCACTGGGTATCTGTGCTTTCCCAGAAACGTAACATCTCATGGCGCTCGGACCGCGGCAGAGCCTCTTGCCGAAAAGTCAAACGTCCGACTCCTTCTCCCACAAGGAAGGGCCCAGCCCGGAAAGCTCTTGCTGCTCTTCACGGTGCCTTGGCACCCTATCTACAGGCACAACAGCAGTGGGGATCTGTGCTTTCCCAGAGACTCAACATCTCATGGCGCTCGGCAGCGGCAGAGCCTCTTGCCGAGAAGTCAAACGTCCGGCTCCTTCTCCCACAACGAAGGGCCCAGCCGTGAAAGCTCTTGCTGCTCTTCACCTACCCTTGGAACCCTATCTACAGGCACAACAGCAGTGGGGATCTGTGCTTTCCCAGAGACGCAACATCTCATGGCGCTCGGCCGCGGCAGAGCCTCTTGCCGAAAAGGCAAACGTCCGTCTCCTTCTCCCACAAGGAAGGGCCCAGCCCTGAAAGCTCTTGCTGCTCTTCACGGTGCCTTGGCGCCCTATCTACAGGCACAACAGCACTGGGCATCTCTGCTTTCCCAGAGACGCAACATCTCATGGCGCTTGGCCACGGCAGAGCCTCTTGCCGAAAAGGCAAACGTCCGGCTCCTTCTCCCACAAGGAAGGGCCCAGCCCTGAAAGCTCTTGCTGCTCTTCACCTACCCTTGGCGCCCTATCTACAGGCACAACAGCAGTGGGGATCTGTTCTTTCCCAGAGACGCAACATCTCATGGCGCTCGGCAGCGGCAGATCCTCTTGCCGAGAAGGCAAACGTCTGGCTCCTTCTCCCACAAGGAAGGGCCCAGCCCTGAAAGCTCTTGCTGTTCTTCACGGTGCCTTGGTGCCCTATCTACAGGCGTAACAGCAGTGGGGATCTGTGCTTTCCCAGAGACTCAACATCTCATGGCGCTCAGCTGCGGCAGTGTCTCTTGCCGAAATGGCAAACGTCCGTCTCCTTCTCCCACAAGGAAGGGCCCAGCCCTGAAAGCTCTTGCTGCTCTTCACGGTGCCTTGGCACCCTATCTACAGGCACAACAGCACTGGGGAACTGTGCTTTCCCAGAGACTCAACATCTCATGGCGCTCGGCCGCGGCAGAGCCTCTTGCCGAAAAGGCAAACGTCCAGCTCCTTCTCCCAAAAGGAAGGGCCCAGCCCTGAAAGCTCTTGCTGCTCTTCACGGTGCCTTGGCGCCCTATCTACAGGCACAACAGCAGTGGGGATCTGTGCTTTCCCAGAGACTCAACATCTCATGGCGCTCAGCCGCGGCAGTGCCTCTTGCCGAAATGGCAAACGTCCGGCTCCTTCTCCCACAAGGAAGGGCCCAGCCCTGAAAGCTCTTGCTGCTCTTCACCTACCCTTGGTGCCCTATCTACAGGCACAACAGCACTGGGGATCTGTGCTTTCCCAGAGACGTAACATGTCATGTCGCTCGGACCGCGGCAGAGCCTCTTGCCGAAAAGGCAAACGTCCGTCTCCTTCTCCCACAAGGAAGGGCCCAGCCCTGAAAGCTCTTTCTGCTCTTCACGGTGCCTTGGCGCCCTGTCTACAGGCAGAGCAGCACTGGGGATCTGTGCTTTCCCAGAGACTCAACATCTCATGGCGCTCGGCCGCGGCAGTGCCTCTTGCCGAAAAGTCAAACGTCCGACTCCTTCTCCCACAAGGAAGGGCCCAGCCCGGAAAGCTCTTGCTGCTCTTCACGGTGCCTTGGCACCCTATCTACAGGCACAACAGCAGTGGGGATCTGTGCTTTCCCAGAGACTCAACATCTCATGGTGCTCGGCAGCGGCAGAGCCTCTTGCCGAAAAGGCAAACGTCCGGCTCCTTCTCCCACAACGAAGGGCCCAGCCGTGAAAGCTCTTGCTGCTCTTCACCTACCCTTGGAACCCTTACTACAGGCACAAAAGCACTGGGGATCTGTGCTTTCCCAGAGACGCAACATCTCATGGCGCTCGGCCGCGGCAGAGCCTCTTGCCGAAAAGGCAAACGTCCGTCTCCTTCTCCCACAAGGAAGGGCCCAGCCCTGAAAGCTCTTGCTGCTCTTCACGGTGCCTTGGCGCCCTATCTACAGGCACAACAGCACTGGGCATCTCTGCTTTCCCAGAGACGCAACATCTCATGGCGCTTGGCCACGGCAGAGCCTCTTGCCGAAAAGGCAAACGTCCGGCTCCTTCTCCCACAAGGAAGGGCCCAGCCCTGAAAGCTCTTGCTGCTCTTCACCTACCCTTGGCGCCCTATCTACAGGCACAACAGCAGTGGGGATCTGTTCTTTCCCAGAGACGCAACATCTCATGGCGCTCGGCAGCGGCAGATCCTCTTGCCGAGAAGGCAAACTTCCGGCTCCTTCTCCCACAAGGAAGGGCCCAGCCCTGAAAGCTCTTGCTGTTCTTCACGGTGCCTTGGTGCCCTATCTACAGGCGTAACAGCAGTGGGGATCTGTGCTTTCCCAGAGACTCAACATCTCATGGCGCTCAGCTGCGGCAGTGTCTCTTGCCGAAATGGCAAACGTCCGTCTCCTTCTCCCACAAGGAAGGGCCCAGCCCTGAAAGCTCTTGCTGCTCTTCACGGTGCCTTGGCACCCTATCTACAGGCACAACAGCACTGGGGAACTGTGCTTTCCCAGAGACTCAACATCTCATGGCGCTCGGCCGCGGCAGAGCCTCTTGCCGAAAAGGCAAACGTCCAGCTCCTTCTCCCAAAAGGAAGGGCCCAGCCCTGAAAGCTCTTGCTGCTCTTCACGGTGCCTTGGCGCCCTATCTACAGGCACAACAGCAGTGGGGATCTGTGCTTTCCCAGAGACTCAACATCTCATGGCGCTCAGCCGCGGCAGTGCCTCTTGCCGAAATGGCAAACGTCCGGCTCCTTCTCCCACAAGGAAGGGCCCAGCCCTGAAAGCTCTTGCTGCTCTTCACCTACCCTTGGTGCCCTATCTACAGGCACAACAGCACTGGGGATCTGTGCTTTCCCAGAGACGTAACATGTCATGTCGCTCGGCTGCGGCAGAGCCTCTTGCCGAAAAGGCAAACGTCCGTCTCCTTCTCCCACAAGGAAGGGCCCAGCCCTGAAAGCTCTTTCTGCTCTTCACGGTGCCTTGGCGCCCTATCTACAGGCAGAGCAGCACTGGGGATCTGTGCTTTCCCAGAGACTCAACATCTCATGGCGCTCGGCCGCGGCAGTGCCTCTTGCCGAAAAGGCAAGCGTCCGTCTCCTTCTCCCACAAGGAAGGGCCCAGCCCTGAAAGCTCTTGCTGCTCTTCACCTACCCTTGGAACCCTATCTACAGGCACAACAGCAGTGGGGATCTGTGCTTTCCCAGAGACTCAACATCTCATGGTGCTCGGCAGCGGCAGAGCCTCTTGCCGAAAAGGCAAACGTCCGGCTCCTTCTGCCACAAGGAAGGGCCCAGCCCTGAAAGCTCTTGCTGCTCTTCACGGTGCCTTGGCGCCCTATCTACAGGCACAACAGCACTGGGGATATGTGCTTTCCCCGAGGCGCGACATCTCATGGCGCTCGGCCGCGGCAGAGCCTCTTGCCGAAAAGGCAAACGTCCGGCTCCTTCTCCCACAAGGAAGGGCCCAGCCCTGAAAGCTCTTGCTGCTCTTCACGGTGCCTTGGCGTCCTATCTACGGGCACAACAGCAGTGGGGATCTGTGCTTTCCCAGAGACGCAACATCTCATGGCGCTCGGCAGCGAAAGAACCTCTTGCCGAGAAGGCAAACGTCCGGCTCCTTGTCCCACAAGGAAGGGCCCAGCCCTGAAAGCTCTTGCTGTTCTTCACGGTGCCTTGGCGCCCTATCTACAGGCACAACAGCACTGGGGATCTGTGCTTTCCCAGAGACTCAACATCTCATGGCGCTCGGCAGCGAAAGAGCCTCTTGCCGAGAAGGCAAACGTCCGGCTCCTTCTCCCACAACGAAGGGCCCAGCCGTGAAAGCTCTTGCTGCTCTTCACCTACCCTTGGCGCCCTATCTACAGGCACAACAGCACTGGGGATCTGTGCTTTCCCAGAGACGCAACATGTCATGTTGCTCGGGCCGCGGCAGAGCCTCTTGCCGAAAAGGCAAACGTCCGGCTCCTTCTCCCACAAGGAAGGGCCCAGCCCTGAAAGCTCTTGCTGCTCTTCACCTACCCTTGGAACCCTATCTACAGGCACAACAGCACTGGGGATCTGTGCTTTCCCAGAGACTCAACATCTCATGGCGCTCGGCCGCGGCAGAGCCTCTTGCCGAAAAGGCAAACGTCCGTCTCCTTCTCCCAAAAGGAAGGGCCCAGCCCTGAAAGCTCTTGATGCTCTTCACGGTGCCTTGGCGCCCTATCTACAGGCACAACAGCACTGGGGATCTGTGCTTTCCCAGAGACGCAGCATGTCATGGCGCTCGGCCGCGGCAGAGCCTCTTGCCGAAAAGGCAAACGTCCGGCTCATTCTCCCACAAGGAAGGGCCCAGCCCTGAAAGCTCTTGCTGCTCGCCACGGTCCCATGGCGCCCTATCTACAGGCACAACAGCAGTGGGGATCTGTGCTTTCCAAGAGACGCAACATCTCATGGCGCTTGGCCGCAGCAGAGCCTCTTGCCGAAAAGGCAAACGTCAGGCTCCTTGTCCCACAAGGAAGGGCCCAGCCCTGAAAGCTCTTGCTGCTCTTCACGGTGCCTTGGCGCCCTATCTAGAGGCACAACAGCAGTGGGGATCTGTGCTTTCCCAGAGACTCAACATCTCATGGCGCTCAGCCGCGGCAGTGCCTCTTGCCGAAATGGCAAACGTCCGGCTCCTTCTCCCACAAGGAAGGGCCCAGCCCTGAAAGCTCTTGATGCTCTTCACGGTGCCTTGGCGCCCTATCTACAGGCACAACAGCACTGGGGATCTGTGCTTTCCCAGAGACGCAGCATGTCATGGCGCTCGGCCGCGGCAGAGCCTCTTGCCGAAAAGGCAAACGTCCGGCTCATTCTCCCACAAGGAAGGGCCCAGCCCTGAAAGCTCTTGCTGCTCTTCACGGTGCCTTGGCGCCCTATCTACAGGCACAACAGCAGTGGGGATCTGTGCTTTCCCAGAGACTCAACTTCTCATGGCGCTCGGCCGCGGCAGATCCTCTTGCCGAAAAGGCAAACGTCCGGCTCCTTGTCCCACAAGGAAGGGCCCAGCCCTGAAAGCTCTTGCTGCTCTTCACCTACCCTTGGCGCCCTATCTACAGGCACAACAGCACTGGGGATCTGTGCTTTCCCAGAGACTCAACATCTCATGGCGCTCGGCAGCGAAAGAGCCTCCTGCCGAGAAGGCAAACGTCCGGCTCCTTCTCCCACAACGAAGGGCCCAGCCCTGAAAGCTCTTGCTGCTCTTCACCTACCCTTGGCGCCCTATCTACAGGCACAACAGCACTGGGGATCTGTGCTTTCCCAGAGACGTAACATCTCATGGCGCTCGGTCGCGGCAGAACCTCTTGCCGAAAAGGCAAACGTCCGGCTCCTTCTCCCACAAGGAAGGGCCCAGCCCTGAAAGCTCTTGCTGCTCTTCACCTACCCTTGCAACCCTATCTACAGGCACAACAGCACTGGGGATCTGTGCTTTCCCAGAGACGCAACATCTCATGGCGCTCGGTCGCGGCAGAACCTCTTGCCGAAAAGGCAAACGTCTGGCTCCTTCTCCCACAAGGAAGGGCCCAGCCCTGAAAGCTCTTGCTGCTCTTCACGGTGCCTTGGCGCCCTATCTACAGGCACAACAGCAGTGGGCATCTCTGCTTTCCCAGAGACGCAACATCTCATGGCGCTCGGCAGCGAAAGAGCCTCTTGCCGAGAAGGCAAACGTCCGGCTCCTTCTCCCACAAGGAAGGGCCCAGCCCTGAAAGCTCTTGCTGTTCTTCACGGTGCCTTGGCGCCCTATCTACAGGCACAACAGCAGTGGGGATCTGTTCTTTCCCAGAGACTTAACATCTCATGGCGCTCAGCCGCGGCAGTGCCTCTTGCCGAGAAGGCAAACGTCCGGCTCCTTCTCCCACAAGGAAGGGCCCAGCCCTGAAAGCTCTTGCTGCTCTTCACCTACCCTTGGTGCCCTATCTACAGGCACAACAGCACTGGGGATCTGTGCTTTCCCAGAGACGTAACATGTCATGTCGCTCGGTCGCGGCAGAGCCTCTTGTCGAAAAGGCAAACGTCCGTCTCCTTGTCCCACAAGGAAGGTCCCAGCCCTGAAAGCTCTTTCTGCTCTTCACGGTGCTTTGGCGCCCTATCTACAGGCAGAACAGCAGTGGGGATCTTTGCTTTCCCAGAGACTCAACATCTCATGGCGCTCGGCCGTGGCAGTGCCTCTTGCCGAAAAGGCAAGCGTCCGTCTCCTTCTCCCACAAGGAAGGGCCCAGCCCTGAAAGCTCTTGCTGCTCTTCACCTACCCTTGGAACCCTATCTACAGGCACAACAGCACTGGGGATCTGTGCTTTCCCCGAGGCGCAACATCTCATGGCGCTCGGCAGCGGAAGAGCCTCTTGCCGAAAAGGCAAACGTCCGGCTCCTTCTCCCACAAGGAAGGGCCCAGCCCTGAATGCTGCTGCTGCTCTTCACCTACCCTTGAAACCCTATCTACAGGCACAACAGCACTGGGTATCTGTGCTTTCCCAGAGACGTAACATCTCATGGCGCTCGGCCGCGGCAGAGCCTCTTGCCGAAAAGTCAAACGTCCGGCTCCTTCTCCCACAAGGAAGGGCCCAGCCCTGAAAGCTCTTGCTGCTCTTCACGGTGCCTTGGCGCCCTATCTACGGGCACAACAGCACTGGGGATCTGTGCTTTCCCAGAGACTCAACATCTCATGGCGCTTAGCAGCGGCAGAGCCTCTTGCCGAAAAGGCAAACCTCCGGCTCCTTGTCCCACAAGGAAGGGCCCAGCCCTGAAAGCTCTTGCTGCTCTTCACGGTGCCTTGGCGCCCTATCTACGGGCACAACAGCACTGGGGATCTGTGCTTTCCCCGAGGCGCAACATCTCATGGCGCTCGGCAGCGGAAGAGCCTCTTGCCGAAAAGGCAAACGTCTGGCTCCTTCTCCCACAAGGAAGGGCCCAGCCCTGAATGCTGCTGCTGCTCTTCACCTACCCTTGGAACCCTATCTACAGGCACAACAGCACTGGGGATCTGTGCTTTCCCAGAGACGTAACATCTCATGGCGCTCGGCCGCGGCAGAGCCTCTTGCCGAAAAGGCAAACGTCCGGCTCCTTCTCCCACAAGGAAGGGCCCAGCCCTGAAAGCTCTTGCTGCTCTTCACGGTGCCTTGGCGTTCTATCTACGGGCACAACAGCAGTGGGGGTCTGTGCTTTCCAAGAGACTCAACATCTCATGGCGCTCGGCCCGCGGCAGATCCTCTTGCTGGAAAGGCAAACGTCCGGCTCCTTGTCCCACAAGGAAGGGCCCAGCCCTGAGTGCACTTGCTGCTCCTCACGGTGCCATGGCGCCCTATCTACAGGCACAACAGCAGTGGGCATCTCTGCTTTCCCAGAGACGCAACATCTCATGGCGCTCGGTCGCGGCAGAACCTCTTGCCGAAAAGGCAAACGTCCGGCTCCTTCTCCCACAAGGAAGGGCCCAGCCCTGAAAGCTCTTGCTGCTCTTCACCTACCCTTGGAACCCTATCTACAGGCACAACAGCACTGGGGATCTGTGCTTTCCCAGAGACGCAACATCTCATGGCGCTCGGCCGCGGCAGAGCCTCTTGCCGAGAAGGCAAACGTCCGTCTCCTTCTCCCACAAGGAAGGGCCCAGCCCTGAAAGCTCTTGCTGCTCTTCACCTACCCTTGGCGCCCTATCTACAGGCACAACAGCACTGGGGATCTGTGCTTTCCCAGAGACGCAACATCTCATGGCGCTCGGCCGCGGCAGAGCCTCTTGCCGAAAAGGCAAACGTCCGGTTCCTTCTCCCACAAGGAAGGGCCCAGCCCTGAAAGCTCTTGCTGCTCTTCACCTACCCTTGGCGCCCTATCTACAGGCACAACAGCACTGGGGATCTGTGCTTTCCCAGAGACGCAACATGTCATGTTGCTCGGCCGCGGCAGAGCCTCTTGCCGAAAAGGCAAACGTCCGGCTCCTTCTCCCACAAGGAAGGGCCCAGCCCTGAAAGCTCTTGCTGCTCTTCACCTACCCTTGGCGCCCTATCTACAGGCACAACAGCACTGGGGATCTGTGCTTTCCCAGAGACGCAACATCTCATGGCGCTCGGCCGCGGCAGAGCCTCTTGCCGAAAAGGCAAACGTCCGGTTCCTTCTGCCACAAGGAAGGGCCCAGCCATGAAAGCTCTTGCTGCTCTTCACCAACCCTTGGCGCCCTATCTACAGGCACAACAGCACTGGGGATCTGTGCTTTCCCAGAGACGCAACATCTCATGGCGCTCGGCCGCGGCAGAGCCTCTTGCCGAGAAGGCAAACGTCCGTCTCCTTCTCCCACAAGGAAGGGCCCAGCCCTGAAAGCTCTTGCTGCTCTTCACCTACCCTTGGCGCCCTATCTACAGGCACAACAGCACTGGGGATCTGTGCTTTCCCAGAGACGCAACATCTCATGGCGCTCGGCCGCGGCAGAGCCTCTTGCCGAAAAGGCAAACGTCCGGTTCCTTCTCCCACAAGGAAGGGCCCAGCCCTGAAAGCTCTTGCTGCTCTTCACCTACCCTTGGCGCCCTATCTACAGGCACAACAGCACTGGGGATCTGTGCTTTCCCAGAGACGCAACATGTCATGTTGCTCGGCCGCGGCAGAGCCTCTTGCCGAAAAGGCAAACGTCCAGCTCCTTCTCCCACAAGGAAGGGCCCAGCCCTGAAAGCTCTTGCTGCTCTTTACCTACCCTTGGCGCCCTATCTACAGGCACAACAGCACTGGGGATCTGTGCTTTCCCAGAGACGCAACATCTCATGGTGCTCGGCCGCAGCAGAGCCTCTTACCGAGAAGGCAAACGTCCGGCTCCTTCTCCCACAAGGAAGGGCCCAGCCCTGAAAGCTCTTGCTGCTCTTCACCTACCCTTGGAACCCTATCTACAGGCACAACAGCACTGGGGATCTGTGCTTTCCCAGAGACGCAACATCTCATGGCGTTCGGCCCGCGGCAGAGCCTCTTGCCGAAAAGGCAAACGTCCGGCTCCTTCTCCCACAAGGAAGGGCCCAACCCTGAAAGCTCTTGCTGCTCTTCACCTACCCTTGGAACCCTATCTACAGGCACAACAGCACTGGGGATCTGTACTTTCCGAGAGACGCAACATCTCATGGCGCTCGGCCGCGGCAGAGCCTCTTGCCGAAAAGGCAAACGTCCGGCTCTTTCTCAAACAAGGAAGGGCCCAGCCCTGAAAGCTCTTGCTGCTCTTCACCTACCCTTGGAACCCTATCTACAGGCACAACAGCACTGGGGATCTGTGCTTTCCCATAGACTCAACATCTCATGGCGCTCGGCCGCGGCAGAGCCTCTTGCCGAAAAGGCAAACGTCCGGCTCCTTCTCCCAGAAGGAAGGGCCCAGCCCTGAAAGCTCTTGCTGCTCTTCACGGTGCCTTGGCGCCTTATCTACAGACACAACAGCACTGGGGATCTGTGCTTTCCCAGAGACGCAACATCTCATAGCGCTCAGCAGCGAAAGAGCCTCTTGCCGAGAAGGTAAACGTCCGGCTCCTTCTCCCACAAGGAAGGGCCCAGCCCTGAAAGCTCTTGCTGCTCTTCACCTACCCTTGGCGCCCTATCTACAGGCACAACAGCACTGGGGATCTGTGCTTTCCCAGAGACGCAACATCTCATGGCGCTCGGCCGCGGCAGAGCCTCTTGCCGAAAAGGCAAACGTCCGGTTCCTTCTCCCACAAGGAAGGGCCCAGCCCTGAAAGCTCTTGCTGCTCTTCACCTACCCTTGGCGCCCTATCTACAGGCACAACAGCACTGGGGATCTGTGCTTTCCCAGAGACGCAACATGTCATGTCGCTCGGCCCGCGGCAGAGCCTCTTGCCGAAAAGGCAAACGTCCGGCTCCTTCTCCCACAAGGAAGGGCCCAGCCCTGAAAGCTCTTGCTGCTCTTCACCAACCCTTGGCGCCCTATCTACAGGCACAACAGCACTGGGGATCTGTGCTTTCCCAGAGACTCAACATCTCATGGCGCTAGGCAGCGAAAGAGCCTCTTGCCGAGAAGGCAAACGTCCGGCTCCTTCTCCCACAAGGAAGGGCCCAGCCCTGAAAGCTCTTGCTGCTCTTCACCTACCCTTGGCGCCCTATCTACAGGCACAACAGCAGTGGGGATCTGTGTTTTCCAGAGACGCAACATCTCATGGCGTTCGGCCGCGGCATAGCCTCTTGCCGAAAAGGCAAACGTCCGGCTCCTTCTGCCACAAGGAAGGGCCCAGCCCTGAAAGCTCTTGCTGCTCTTCACCTACCCTTGGAACCCTATCTACAGACACAACAGCACTGGGGATCTGTGCTTTCCCAGAGAGGCAACATCTCATGGCGCTCGGCAGCGAAAGAGCCTCTTGCCGAGAAGGCAAACGTCCGGCTCCTTCTCCCACAAGGAAGGGCCCAGCCCTGAAAGCTCTTGCTGCTCTTTACCTACCCTTGGCGCCCTATCTACAGGCACAACAGCACTGGGGATCTGTGCTTTCCCAGAGAGGCAACATCTCATGGCGCTCGGCAGCGAAAGAGCCTCTTGCCGAGAAGGCAAACGTCCGTCTCCTTCTCCCACAAGGAAGGGCCCAGCCCTGAAAGCTCTTGCTGCTCTTCACCTACCCTTGGCGCCCTATCTACAGGCACAACAGCACTGGGGATCTGTGCTTTCCCAGAGACGCAACATCTCATGGCGCTCGGCCGCGGCAGAGCCTCTTGCCGAAAAGGCAAACGTCCGGTTCCTTCTCCCACAAGGAAGGGCCCAGCCCTGAAAGCTCTTGCTGCTCTTCACCTACCCTTGGCGCCCTATCTACAGGCACAACAGCACTGGGGATCTGTGCTTTCCCAGAGACGCAACATGTCATGTTGCTCGGCCGCGGCAGAGCCTCTTGCCGAAAAGGCAAACGTCCAGCTCCTTCTCCCACAAGGAAGGGCCCAGCCCTGAAAGCTCTTGCTGCTCTTTACCTACCCTTGGCGCCCTATCTACAGGCACAACAGCACTGGGGATCTGTGCTTTCCCAGAGACGCAACATCTCATGGTGCTCGGCCGCAGCAGAGCCTCTTACCGAGAAGGCAAACGTCCGGCTCCTTCTCCCACAAGGAAGGGCCCAGCCCTGAAAGCTCTTGCTGCTCTTCACCTACCCTTGGAACCCTATCTACAGGCACAACAGCACTGGGGATCTGTGCTTTCCCAGAGACGCAACATCTCATGGCGTTCGGGCCGCGGCAGAGCCTCTTGCCGAAAAGGCAAACGTCCGGCTCCTTCTCCCACAAGGAAGGGCCCAACCCTGAAAGCTCTTGCTGCTCTTCACCTACCCTTGGAACCCTATCTACAGGCACAACAGCACTGGGGATCTGTACTTTCCGAGAGACGCAACATCTCATGGCGCTCGGCCGCGGCAGAGCCTCTTGCCGAAAAGGCAAACGTCCGGCTCTTTCTCAAACAAGGAAGGGCCCAGCCCGAAAGCTCTTGCTGCTCTTCACCTACCCTTGGAACCCTATCTACAGGCACAACAGCACTGGGGATCTGTGCTTTCCCATAGACTCAACATCTCATGGCGCTCGGCCGCGGCAGAGCCTCTTGCCGAAAAGGCAAACGTCCGGCTCCTTCTCCCAGAAGGAAGGGCCCAGCCCTGAAAGCTCTTGCTGCTCTTCACGGTGCCTTGGCGCCTTATCTACAGACACAACAGCACTGGGGATCTGTGCTTTCCCAGAGACGCAACATCTCATAGCGCTCAGCAGCGAAAGAGCCTCTTGCCGAGAAGGTAAACGTCCGGCTCCTTCTCCCACAAGGAAGGGCCCAGCCCTGAAAGCTCTTGCTGCTCTTCACCTACCCTTGGCGCCCTATCTACAGGCACAACAGCACTGGGGATCTGTGCTTTCCCAGAGACGCAACATCTCATGGCGCTCGGCCGCGGCAGAGCCTCTTGCCGAAAAGGCAAACGTCCGGTTCCTTCTCCCACAAGGAAGGGCCCAGCCCTGAAAGCTCTTGCTGCTCTTCACCTACCCTTGGCGCCCTATCTACAGGCACAACAGCACTGGGGATCTGTGCTTTCCCAGAGACGCAACATGTCATGTCGCTCGGCCGCGGCAGAGCCTCTTGCCGAAAAGGCAAACGTCCGGCTCCTTCTCCCACAAGGAAGGGCCCAGCCCTGAAAGCTCTTGCTGCTCTTCACCAACCCTTGGCGCCCTATCTACAGGCACAACAGCACTGGGGATCTGTGCTTTCCCAGAGACTCAACATCTCATGGCGCTAGGCAGCGAAAGAGCCTCTTGCCGAGAAGGCAAACGTCCGGCTCCTTCTCCCACAAGGAAGGGCCCAGCCCTGAAAGCTCTTGCTGCTCTTCACCTACCCTTGGCGCCCTATCTACAGGCACAACAGCAGTGGGGATCTGTGTTTTCCAGAGACGCAACATCTCATGGCGTTCGGCCGCGGCATAGCCTCTTGCCGAAAAGGCAAACGTCCGGCTCCTTCTGCCACAAGGAAGGGCCCAGCCCTGAAAGCTCTTGCTGCTCTTCACCTACCCTTGGAACCCTATCTACAGACACAACAGCACTGGGGATCTGTGCTTTCCCAGAGAGGCAACATCTCATGGCGCTCGGCAGCGAAAGAGCCTCTTGCCGAGAAGGCAAACGTCCGGCTCCTTCTCCCACAAGGAAGGGCCCAGCCCTGAAAGCTCTTGCTGCTCTTTACCTACCCTTGGCGCCCCTATCTACAGGCACAACAGCACTGGGGATCTGTGCTTTCCCAGAGAGGCAACATCTCATGGCGCTCGGCAGCGAAAGAGCCTCTTGCCGAGAAGGCAAACGTCCGTCTCCTTCTCCCACAAGGAAGGGCCCAGCCCTGAAAGCTCTTGCTGCTCTTCACCTACCCTTGGCGCCCTATCTACAGGCACAACAGCACTGGGGATCTGTGCTTTCCAGAGACGCAACATCTCATGGCGCTCGGCCGCGGCAGAGCCTCTTGCCGAAAAGGCAAACGTCCGGTTCCTTCTCCCACAAGGAAGGGCCCAGCCCTGAAAGCTCTTGCTGCTCTTCACCTACCCTTGGCGCCCTATCTACAGGCACAACAGCACTGGGGATCTGTGCTTTCCCAGAGACGCAACATGTCATGTTGCTCGGCCGCGGCAGAGCCTCTTGCCGAAAAGGCAAACGTCCGGCTCCTTCTCCCACAAGGAAGGCCCAGCCCTGAAAGCTCTTGCTGCTCTTCACCTACCCTTGGCGCCCTATCTACAGGCACAACAGCACTGGGGATCTGTGCTTTCCCAGAGACGCAACATCTCATGGCGCTCGGCCGCGGCAGAGCCTCTTGCCGAAAAGGCAAACGTCCGGTTCCTTCTGCCACAAGGAAGGGCCCAGCCCTGAAAGCTCTTGCTGCTCTTCACCAACCCTTGGCGCCCTATCTACAGGCACAACAGCACTGGGGATCTGTGCTTTCCCAGAGACGCAACATCTCATGGCGCTCGGCAGCGAAAGAGCCTCTTGCCGAGAAGGCAAACGTCCGTCTCCTTCTCCCACAAGGAAGGGCCCAGCCCTGAAAGCTCTTGCTGCTCTTCACCTACCCTTGGCGCCCTATCTACAGGCACAACAGCACTGGGGATCTGTGCTTTCCCAGAGACGCAACATCTCATGGCGCTCGGCCGCGGCAGAGCCTCTTGCCGAAAAGGCAAACGTCCGGTTCCTTCTCCCACAAGGAAGGGCCCAGCCCTGAAAGCTCTTGCTGCTCTTCACCTACCCTTGGCGCCCTATCTACAGGCACAACAGCACTGGGGATCTGTGCTTTCCCAGAGACGCAACATGTCATGTTGCTCCGGCCGCGGCAGAGCCTCTTGCCGAAAAGGCAAACGTCCGGCTCCTTCTCCCACAAGGAAGGGCCCAGCCCCTGAAAGCTCTTGCTGCTCTTTACCTACCCTTGGCGCCCTATCTACAGGCACAACAGCACTGGGGATCTGTGCTTTCCCAGAGACGCAACATCTCATGGTGCTCGGCCGCAGCAGAGCCTCTTACCGAGAAGGCAAACGTCCGGCTCCTTCTCCCACAAGGAAGGGCCCAGCCCTGAAAGCTCTTGCTGCTCTTCACCTACCCTTGGAACCCTATCTACAGGCACAACAGCACTGGGGATCTGTGCTTTCCCAGAGACGCAACATCTCATAGCGCTCAGCAGCGAAAGAGCCTCTTGCCGAGAAGGCAAACGTCCGGCTCCTTCTCCCACAAGGAAGGGCCCAGCCCTGAAAGCTCTTGCTGCTCTTCACCTACCCTTGGAACCCTATCTACAGACACAACAGCACTGGGGATCTGTGCTTTCCCAGAGACGCAACATCTCATAGCGCTCAGCAGCGAAAGAGCCTCTTGCCGAGAAGGCAAACGTCCGGCTCCTTCTCCCACAAGGAAGGGCCCAGCCCTGAAAGCTCTTGCTGCTCTTCACCTACCCTTGGCGCCCTATCTACAGGCACAACAGCACTGGGGATCTGTGCTTTCCCAGAGAGGCAACATCTCATAGCTTTCAGAAGCGAAAGAGCCTCTTGTCGAAAAGACAAACTTCTGGCTCCTTCTCCCACAGGGAAGGGCCCAGCCCTGAAAGCTCTTGCAGCTCTTCACGGTGCTTTGGCACCCTATCTACAGGCACGACAGCACTGGGAATCTGTGCTTTCCCAGAGACTCAACATCTCATGGCGCTCTGCAGCGAAAGAGCCTCTTGCCGAGAAGGTAAACGTCCGGCTCCTTCTCCCACAAGGAAGGGCCCAGCCCTGAAAGCTCTTGCTGCTCTTCACCTACCCTTGGCGCCCTATCTACAGGCACAACAGCACTGGGGATCTGTGCTTTCCCAGAGACGCAACATCTCATAGCGCTCGGCAGCGAAAGAGCCTCTTGCCGAGAAGGCAAACGTCCGGCTCCTTCTCCACAAGGAAGGGCCCAACCCTGAAAGCTCTTGCTGCTCTTCACCTACCCTTGGCGCCCTATCTACAGGCACAACAGCACTGGGGATCTGTGCTTTCCCAGAGACGCAACATCTCATGGTGCTCTGGCCGCAGCAGAGCCTCTTACCGAGAAGGCAAACGTCCGGCTCCTTCTCCCACAAGGAAGGGCCCAGCCCTGAAAGCTCTTGCTGCTCTTCACCTACCCTTGGCGCCCTATCTACAGGCACAACAGCACTGGGGATCTTTGCTTTCCCAGAGAGGCAACATCTCATAGCTCTCAGCAGCGAAAGAGCCTCTTGTCGAAAAGGCAAACGTCTGGCTCCTTCTCCCACAAGGAAGGGCCCAGCCCTGAAAGCTCTTGCAGCTCTTCACGGTGCTTTGGCACCCTATCTACAGGCACGACAGCACTGGGGATCTGTGCTTTCCCAGAGACGCAACATCTCATGGCGTTCGGCCGCGGCAGAGCCTCTTGCCGAAAAGGCAAACGTCCGTCTCCTTCTCCCACAAGGAAGGGCCCAGCCCTGAAAGCTCTTGCTGCTCTTCACCTACCCTTGGCGCCCTATCTACAGGCACAACAGCACTGGGGATCTGTGCTTTCCAAGAGAGGCAACATCTCATGGCGCTCGGCAGCGAAAGAGCCTCTTGCCGAGAAGGCAAACGTCCGGTTCCTTCTCCCACAAGGAAGGGCCCAGCCCTGAAAGCTCTTGCTGCTCTTCACGGTGCCTTGGCGCCTTATCTACAGAAACAACAGCACTGGGGATCTGTGCTTTCCCAGAGACGCAACATCTCATAGCGCTCAGCAGCGAAAGAGCCTCTTGCCGAGAAGGCAAACGTCCGGCTCCTTCTCCCACAAGGAAGGGGCCCAGCCCTGAAAGCTCTTGCTGCTCTTCACCTACCCTTGGCGCCCTATCTACAGGCACAACAGCAGTGGGGATCTGTGCTTTCCCAGAGACGCAACATCTCATGGCGTTCGGCCGCAGCAGAGCCTCTTGCCGAAAAGGCAAACGTCCGGCTCCTTCTCCCACAAGGAAGGGCCCAGCCCTGAAAGCTCTTGCTGCTCTTCACCTACCCTTGGAACCCTATCTACAGACACAACAGCACTGGGGATCTGTGCTTTCCAAGAGAGGCAACATCTCATGGCGCTCGGCAGCGAAAGAGCCTCTTGCCGAGAAGGCAAACGTCCGTCTCCTTCTCCCACAAGGAAGGGCCCAGCCCTGAAAGCTCTTGCTGCTCTTCACCTACCCTTGGCGCCCTATCTACAGGCACAACAGCACTGGGGATCTGTGCTTTCCCAGAGACGCAACATCTCATGGCGCTCGGCCGCGGCAGAGCCTCTTGCCGAAAAGGCAAACGTCCGGTTCCTTCTCCCACAAGGAAGGGCCCAGCCCTGAAAGCTCTTGCTGCTCTTCACCTACCCTTGGCGCCCTATCTACAGGCACAACAGCACTGGGGATCTGTGCTTTCCCAGAGACGCAACATGTCATGTTGCTCGGCCGCGGCAGAGCCTCTTGCCGAAAAGGCAAACGTACAGCTCCTTCTCCCACAAGGAAGGGCCCAGCCCTGAAAGCTCTTGCTGCTCTTTACCTACCCTTGGCGCCCTATCTACAGGCACAACAGCACTGGGGATCTGTGCTTTCCCAGAGACGCAACATCTCATGGTGCTCGGCCGCAGCAGAGCCTCTTACCGAGAAGGCAAACGTCCGGCTCTTTCTCAAACAAGGAAGGGCCCAGCCCTGAAAGCTCTTGCTGCTCTTCACCTACCCTTGGAACCCTATCTACAGGCACAACAGCACTGGGGATCTGTGCTTTCCCAGAGACTCAACATCTCATGGCGCTCGGCCGCGGCAGAGCCTCTTGCCGAAAAGGCAAACGTCCGGCTCCTTCTCCCACAAGGAAGGGCCCAGCCCTGAAAGCTCTTGCTGCTCTTCACGGTGCCTTGGCGCCTTATCTACAGACACAACAGCACTGGGGATCTGTGCTTTCCCAGAGACGCAACATCTCATAGCGCTCAGCAGCGAAAGAGCCTCTTGCCGAGAAGGCAAACGTCCGTCTCCTTCTCCCACAAGGAAGGGCCCAGCCCTGAAAGCTCTTGCTGCTCTTCACCTACCCTTGGCGCCCTATCTACAGGCACAACAGCACTGGGGATCTGTGCTTTCCCAGAGAGGCAACATCTCATAGCTCTCAGAAGCGAAAGAGCCTCTTGTCGAAAAGGCAAACTTCTGGCTCCTTCTCCCACAGGGAAGGGCCCAGCCCTGAAAGCTCTTGCAGCTCTTCACGGTGCTTTGGCACCCTATCTACAGGCACGACAGCACTGGGAATCTGTGCTTTCCCAGAGACTCAACATCTCATGGCGCTCTGCAGCGAAAGAGCCTCTTGCCGAGAAGGTAAACGTCCGGCTCCTTCTCCCACAAGGAAGGGCCCAGCCCTGAAAGCTCTTGCTGCTCTTCACCTACCCTTGGCGCCCTATCTACAGGCACAACAGCACTGGGGATCTGTGCTTTCCCAGAGACGCAACATCTCATAGCGCTCGGCAGCGAAAGAGCCTCTTGCCGAGAAGGCAAACGTCCGTCTCCTTCTCCCACAAGGAAGGGCCCAGCCCTGAAAGCTCTTGCTGCTCTTCACCTACCCTTGGCGCCCTATCTACAGGCACAACAGCACTGGGGATCTGTGCTTTCCCAGAGACGCAACATCTCATGGTGCTCGGCCGCAGCAGAGCGTCTTACCAAGAAGGCAAACGTCCGGCTCCTTCTCCCACAAGGAAGGGCCCAGCCCTGAAAGCTCTTGCTGCTCTTCACCTACCCTTGGCGCCCTATCTACAGGCACAACAGCACTGGGGATCTGTGCTTTCCCAGAGAGGCAACATCTCATGGCGCTCGGCCGCGGCAGAGCCTCTTGTCGAAAAGGCAAACGTCTGGCTCCTTCTCCCACAAGGAAGGGCCCAGCCCTGAAAGCTCTTGCAGCTCTTCACGGTGCTTTGGCACCCTATCTACAGGCACGACAGCACTGGGGATCTGTGCTTTCCCAGAGACGCAACATCTCATGGCGTTCGGCCGCGGCAGAGCCTCTTGCCAAAAAGGCAAACGTCCGGCTCCTTCTCCCACAAGGAAGGGCCCAGCCCTGAAAGCTCTTGCTGCTCTTCACCTACCCTTGGCGCCCTATCTACAGGCACAACAGCACTGGGGATCTGTGCTTTCCAAGAGAGGCAACATCTCATGGCGCTCGGCAGCGAAAGAGCCTCTTGCCGAGAAGGCAAACGTCCGGTTCCTTCTCCCACAAGGAAGGGCCCAGCCCGGCAAGCTCTTGCTGCTCTTCACGGTGCCTTGGCGCCTTATCTACAGACACAACAGCACTGGGGATCTGTGCTTTCCCAGAGACGCAACATCTCATAGCGCTCAGCAGCGAAAGAGCCTCTTGCCGAGAAGGCAAACGTCCGTCTCCTTCTCCCACAAGGAAGGGCCCAGCCCTGAAAGCTCTTGCTGCTCTTCACCTACCCTTGGCGCCCTATCTACAGGCACAACAGCACTGGGGATCTGTGCTTTCCCAGAGAGGCAACATCTCATAGCTCTCAGCAGCGAAAGAGCCTCTTGTCGAAAAGGCAAACGTCTGGCTCCTTCTCCCACAAGGAAGGGCCCAGCCCTGAAAGCTCTTGCTGCTCTTCACCTACACTTGGCGCCCTATCTACAGGCACAACAGCACTGGGGATCTGTGCTTTCCCAGAGACGCAACATCTCATGGCGCTCGGCAGCGAAAGAGCCTCTTGCCGAGAAGGCAAACGTCCGGCTCCTTCTCCCACAAGGAAGGGCCCAGCCCTGAAAGCTCTTGCTGCTCTTCACCTACCCTTGGCGCCCTATCTACAGGCACAACAGCACTGGGGATCTGTGCTTTCCCAGAGACGCAACATGTCATGTTGCTCGGCCGCGGCAGAGCCTCTTGCCGAGAAGGCAAACGTCCGGCTCCTTCTCCCACAAGGAAGGGCCCAGCCCTGAAAGCTCTTGCTGCTCTTCACCTACCCTTGGCGCCCTATCTACAGGCACAACAGCACTGGGGATCTGTGCTTTCCCAGAGACGCAACATCTCATGGCGCTCGGCAGCGAAAGAGCCTCTTGCCGAGAAGGCAAACGTCCGTCTCCTTCTCCCACAAGGAAGGGCCCAGCCCTGAAAGCTCTTGTGCTCTTCACCTACCCTTGGCGCCCTATCTACAGGCACAACAGCACTGGGGATCTGTGCTTTCCCAGAGACGCAACATGTCATGTTGCTCGGCCGCGGCAGAGCCTCTTGCCAAAAAGGCAAACGTCCGGCTCCTTCTCCCACAAGGAAGGGCCCAGCCCTGAAAGCTCTTGCTGCTCTTCACCTACCCTTGGCGCCCTATCTACAGGCACAACAGCACTGGGGATCTGTGCTTTCCCAGAGACGCAACATCTCATGGTGCTCGGCCGCAGCAGAGCCTCTTACCGAGAAGGCAAACGTCCGGCTCCTTCTCCCACAAGGAAGGGCCCAGCCCTGAAAGCTCTTGCTGCTCTTCACCTACCCTTGGAACCCTATCTACAGGCACAACAGCACTGGGGATCTGTGCTTTCCCAGAGACGCAACATCTCATGGCGTTCGGCCGCGGCAGAGCCTCTTGCCGAGAAGGCAAACGTCCGGCTCCTTCTCCCACAAGGAAGGGGCCCAACCCTGAAAGCTCTTGCTGCTCTTCACCTACCCTTGGAACCCTATCTACAGGCACAACAGCACTGGGGATCTGTACTTTCCGAGAGACGCAACATCTCATGGCGCTCGGCCTCGGCAGAGCCTCTTGCCGAAAAGGCAAACGTCCGGCTCCTTCTCCCACAAGGAAGGGCCCAGCCCTGAAAGCTCTTGCTGCTCTTCACCTACCCTTGGCGCCCTATCTACAGGCACAACAGCACTGGGGATCTGTGCTTTCCCAGAGACGCAACATGTCATGTTGCTTGTCCGCGGCAGAGCCTCTTGCCGAAAAGGCAAACGTCCGGCTCTTTCTCACACAAGGAAGGGCCCAGCCCTGAAAGCTCTTGCTGCTCTTCACCTACCCTTGGAACCCTATCTACAGGCACAACAGCACTGGGGATCTGTGCTTTCCCAGAGACTCAACATCTCATGGCGCTCGGCCGCGGCAGAGCCTCTTGCCGAAAAGGCAAACGTCCGGCTCCTTCTCCCACAAGGAAGGGCCCAGCCCTGAAAGCTCTTGCTGCTCTTCACCTACCCTTGGCGCCCTATCTACAGGCACAACAGCACTGGGGATCTGTGCTTTCCCAGAGACGCAACATCTCATGGCGCTCGGCAGCAAAAGAGCCTCTTGCCGAGAAGGCAAACGTCCGTTTCCTTCTCCCACAAGGAAGGGCCCAGCCCTGAAAGCTCTTGCTGCTCTTCACCTACCCTTGGCGCCCTATCTACAGGCACAACAGCACTGGGGATCTGTGCTTTCCCAGAGACGCAACATGTCATGTTGCTCGGCCGCGGCAGAGCCTCTTGCCGAAAAGGCAAACGTCTGGCTCCTTCTCCCACAAGGAAGGGCCCAGCCCTGAAAGCTCTTGCTGCTCTTCACCTACCCTTGGCGCCCTATCTACAGGCACAACAGCACCGGGGATCTGTGCTTTCCCAGAGAGGCAACATCTCATAGCTCTCAGAAGCGAAAGAGCTTCTTGTCGAAAAGGCAAACTTCTGGCTCCTTCTCCCACAGGGAAGGGCCCAGCCCTGAAAGCTCTTGCAGCTCTTCACGGTGCTTTGGCACCCTATCTACAGGCACGACAGCACTGGGAATCTGTGCTTTCCCAGAGACTCAACATCTCATGGCGCTCTGCAGCGAAAGAGCCTCTTGCCGAGAAGGTAAACGTCCGGCTCCTTCTCCCACAAGGAAGGGCCCAGCCCTGAAAGCTCTTGCTGCTCTTCACCTACCCTTGGCGCCCTATCTACAGGCACAACAGCACTGGGGATCTGTGCTTTCCCAGAGACGCAACATGTCATAGCGCTCGGCAGCGAAAGAGCCTCTTGCCGAGAAGGCAAACGTCCGGCTCCTTCTCCCACAAGGAAGGGCCCAGCCCTGAAAGCTCTTGCTGCTCTTCACCTACCCTTGGCGCCCTATCTACAGGCACAACAGCACTGGGGATCTGTGCTTTCCCAGAGACGCAACATCTCATGGTGCTCGGCCGCAGCAGAGCCTCTTACCGAGAAGGCAAACGTCCGTCTCCTTCTCCCACAAGGAAGGGCCCAGCCCTGAAAGCTCTTGCTGCTCTTCACGGTGCTTTGGCACCCTATCTACAGGCACGACAGCACTGGGGATCTGTGCTTTCCCAGAGACGCAACATCTCATGGCGTTCGGCCGCGGCAGAGCCTCTTGTCGAAAAGGCAAACGTCCGGCTCCTTCTCCCACAAGGAAGGGCCCAGCCCTGAAAGCTCTTGCTGCTCTTCACCTACCCTTGGCGCCCTATCTACAGGCACAACAGCACTGGGGATCTGTGCTTTCCAAGAGAGGCAATATCTCATGGCGCTCGGCAGCGAAAGAGCCTCTTGCCGAGAAGGCAAACGTCCGGTTCCTTCTCCCACAAGGAAGGGCCCAGCCCGGCAAGCTCTTGCTGCTCTTCACGGTGCCTTGGCGCCTTATCTACAGACACAACAGCACTGGGGATCTGTGCTTTCCCAGAGACGCAACATCTCATAGCGCTCAGCAGCGAAAGAGCCTCTTGCCGAGAAGGCAAACGTCCGGCTCCTTCTCCCACAAGGAAGGGCCCAGCCCTGAAAGCTCTTGCTGCTCTTCACCTACCCTTGGCGCCCTATCTACAGGCACAACAGCACTGGGGATCTGTGCTTTCCCAGAGAGGCAACATCTCATAGCTCTCAGCAGCGAAAGAGCCTCTTGTCGAAAAGGCAAACGTCTGGCTCCTTCTCCCACAAGGAAGGGCCCAGCCCTGAAAGCTCTTGCTGCTCTTCACCTACACTTGGCGCCCTATCTACAGGCACAACAGCACTGGGGATCTGTGCTTTCCCAGAGACGCAACATCTCATGGCGCTCGGCAGCGAAAGAGCCTCTTGCCGAGAAGGCAAACGTCCGGCTCCTTCTCCCACAGGGAAGGGGCCCAGCCCTGAAAGCTCTTGCAGCTCTTCACGGTGCTTTGGCACCCTATCTACAGGCACGACAGCACTGGGAATCTGTGCTTTCCCAGAGACTCAACATCTCATGGCGCTCTGCAGCGAAAGAGCCTCTTGCCGAGAAGGTAAACGTCCGGCTCCTTCTCCCACAAGGAAGGGCCCAGCCCTGAAAGCTCTTGCTGCTCTTCACCTACCCTTGGCGCCCTATCTACAGGCACAACAGCACTGGGGATCTGTGCTTTCCCAGAGACGCAACATCTCATAGCGCTCGGCAGCGAAAGAGCCTCTTGCCGAGAAGGCAAACGTCCGGCTCCTTCTCCCACAAGGAAGGGCCCAGCCCTGAAAGCTCTTGCTGCTCTTCACCTACCCTTGGCGCCCTATCTACAGGCACAACAGCACTGGGGATCTGTGCTTTCCCAGAGACGCAACATCTCATGGTGCTCGGCCGCAGCAGAGCCTCTTACCGAGAAGGCAAACGTCCGGCTCCTTCTCCCACAAGGAAGGGCCCAGCCCTGAAAGCTCTTGCTGCTCTTCACCTACCCTTGGCGCCCTATCTACAGGCACAACAGCACTGGGGATCTGTGCTTTCCCAGAGAGGCAACATCTCATAGCTCTCAGCAGCGAAAGAGCCTCTTGTCGAAAAGGCAAAAACGTCTGGCTCCTTCTCCCACAAGGAAGGGCCCAGCCCTGAAAGCTCTTGCAGCTCTTCACGGTGCTTTGGCACCCTATCTACAGGCACGACAGCACTGGGGATCCTGTGCTTTCCCAGAGACGCAACATCTCATGGCGTTCGGCCGCGGCAGAGCCTCTTGCCGAAAAGGCAAACGTCCGGCTCCTTCTCCCACAAGGAAGGGCCCAGCCCTGAAAGCTCTTGCTGCTCTTCACCTACCCTTGGCGCCCTATCTACAGGCACAACAGCACTGGGGATCTGTGCTTTCCAAGAGAGGCAACATCTCATGGCGCTCGGCAGCGAAAGAGCCTCTTGCCGAGAAGGCAAACGTCCGTCTCCTTCTCCCACAAGGAAGGGCCCAGCCCTGAAAGCTCTTGTGCTCTTCACCTACCCTTGGCGCCCTATCTACAGGCACAACAGCACTGGGGATCTGTGCTTTCCCAGAGACGCAACATGTCATGTTGCTCGGCCGCGGCAGAGCCTCTTGCCGAAAAGGCAAACGTCCGGCTCCTTCTCCCACAAGGAAGGGCCCCAGCCCTGAAAGCTCTTGCTGCTCTTCACCTACCCTTGGCGCCCTATCTACAGGCACAACAGCACTGGGGATCTGTGCTTTCCCAGAGACGCAACATCTCATGGTGCTCGGGCCGCAGCAGAGCCTCTTACCGAGAAGGCAAACGTCCGGCTCCTTCTCCCACAAGGAAGGGCCCAGCCCTGAAAGCTCTTGCTGCTCTTCACCTACCCTCGGAACCCTATCTACAGGCACAACAGCACTGGGGATATGTGCTTTCCCAGAGACGCAACATCTCATGGCGTTCGGCCGCGGCAGAGCCTCTTGCCGAGAAGGCAAACGTCCGGCTCCTTCTCCCACAAGGAAGGGCCCAGCCCTGAAAGCTCTTGCTGCTCTTCACCTACCCTTGGAACCCTATCTACAGGCACAACAGCACTGGGGATCTGTACTTTCCGAGAGACGCAACATCTCATGGCGCTCGGCCTCGGCAGAGCCTCTTGCCGAAAAGGCAAACGTCCGGCTCTTTCTCACACAAGGAAGGGCCCAGCCCTGAAAGCTCTTGCTGCTCTTCACGGTGCCTTGGCGCCCTATCTACAGGCACAACAGCACTGGGGATCTGTGCTTTCCCAGAGACGCAACATGTCATGTTGCTTGTCCGCGGCAGCGCCTCTTGCCGAAAAGGCAAACATCCGGCTCCTTCTCCCACAAGGAAGGGCCCAACCCTGAAAGCTCTTGCTGCTCTTCACCTACCCTTGGCGCCCTATCTACAGGCACAACAGCACTGGGGATCTGTGCTTTCCCAGAGACGCAACATCTCATGGCGTTCGGCCGCGGCAGAGCCTCTTGCCGAAAAGGCAAACGTCCGGCTCTTTCTCACACAAGGAAGGGCCCAGCCCTGAAAGCTCTTGCTGCTCTTCACCTACCCTTGGAACCCTATCTACAGGCACAACAGCACTGGGGATCTGTGCTTTCCCAGAGACTCAACATCTCATGGCGCTCTGCAGCGAAAGAGCCTCTTGCCGAAAAGGCAAACGTCCGGCTCCTTCTCCCACAAGGAAGGGCCCAGCCCTGAAAGCTCTTGCTGCTCTTCACCTACCCTTGGCGCCCTATCTACAGGCACAACAGCACTGGGGATCTGTGCTTTCCCAGAGACGCAACATCTCATGGCGCTCGGCAGCGAAAGAGCCTCTTGCCGAGAAGGCAAACGTCCGTCTCCTTCTCCCACAAGGAAGGGCCCAGCCCTGAAAGCTCTTGCTGCTCTTCACCTACCCTTGGCGCCCTATCTACAGGCACAACAGCACTGGGGATCTGTGCTTTCCCAGAGACGCAACATGTCATGTTGCTCGGCCGCGGCAGAGCCTCTTGCCGAAAAGGCAAACGTCCGGCTCCTTCTCCCACAAGGAAGGGCCCAGCCCTGAAAGCTCTTGCTGCTCTTCACCTACCCTTGGCGCCCTATCTACAGGCACAACAGCACTGGGGATCTGTGCTTTCCCAGAGACGCAACATCTCATGGTGCTCGGCCGCAGCAGAGCCTCTTACCGAGAAGGCAAACTTCCGGCTCCTTCTCCCACAAGGAAGGGCCCAGCCCTGAAAGCTCTTGCTGCTCTTCACCTACCCTTGGAACCCTATCTACAGGCACAACAGCACTGGGGATCTGTGCTTTCCCAGAGACGCAACATCTCATGGCGCTCGGCCGCTGCAGAGCCTCTTGCCGAAAAGGCAAACGTCCGGCTCTTTCTCACACAAGGAAGGGCCCAGCCCTGAAAGCTCTTGCTGCTCTTCACCTACCCTTGGCGCCCTATCTACAGGCACAACAGCACTGGGGATCTGTGCTTTCCCAGAGACGCAACATGTCATGTTGCTTGTCCGCGGCAGAGCCTCTTGCCGAAAAGGCAAACATCCGGCTCCTTCTCCCACAAGGAAGGGCCCAGCCCTGAAAGCTCTTGCTGCTCTTCACCTACCCTTGGCGCCCTATCTACAGGCACAACAGCACTGGGGATCTGTGCTTTCCCAGAGACGCAACATCTCATGGAGTTCGGCCGCGGCAGAGCCTCTTGCCGAAAAGGCAAACGTCCGGCTCCTTCTCCCACAAGGAAGGGCCCAACCCTGAAAGCTCTTGCTGCTCTTCACCTACCCTTGGCGCCCTATCTACAGGCACAACAGCACTGGGGATCTGTGCTTTCCCAGAGACGCAACATCTCATGGTGCTCGGCCGCAGCAGAGCCTCTTACCGAGAAGGCAAACGTCCAGCTCCTTCTCCCACAAGGAAGGGCCCAGCCTGAAAGCTCTTGCTGCTCTTCACCTACCCTTGGCGCCCTATCTACAGGCACAACAGCACTGGGGATCTGTGCTTTCCCAGAGACTCAACATCTCATGGCGCTCGGCCGCGGCAGAGCCTCTTGCCGAAAAGGCAAACGTCCGGCTCCTTCTCCCACAAGGAAGGGGCCCAGCCCTGAAAGCTCTTGCTGCTCTTCACCTACCCTTGGCGCCCTATCTACAGGCACAACAGCACTGGGGATCTGTGCTTTCCCAGAGACGCAACATCTCATGGTGCTCGGCCGCAGCAGAGCCTCTTACCGAGAAGGCAAACTTCCGGCTCCTTCTCCCACAAGGAAGGGCCCAGCCCTGAAAGCTCTTGCTGCTCTTCACCTACCCTTGGAACCCTATCTACAGGCACAACAGCACTGGGGATCTGTGCTTTCCCAGAGATGCAACATCTCATGGCGCTCGGCCGCTGCAGAGCCTCTTGCCGAAAAGGCAAACGTCCGGCTCTTTCTCACACAAGGAAGGGCCCAGCCCTGAAAGCTCTTGCTGCTCTTCACCTACCCTTGGCGCCCTATCTACAGGCACAACAGCACTGGGGATCTGTGCTTTCCCAGAGACGCAACATGTCATGTTGCTTGTCCGCGGCAGAGCCTCTTGCCGAAAAGGCAAACATCCGGCTCCTTCTCCCACAAGGAAGGGCCCAGCCCTGAAAGCTCTTGCTGCTCTTCACCTACCCTTGGCGCCCTATCTACAGGCACAACAGCACTGGGGATCTGTGCTTTCCCAGAGACGCAACATCTCATGGCGTTCGGCCGCGGCAGAGCCTCTTGCCGAAAAGGCAAACGTCTGGCTCCTTCTCCCACAAGGAAGGGCCCAGCCCTGAAAGCTCTTGCTGCTCTTCACGGTGCCTTGGCGCCCTATCTACAGGCACAACAGCACTGGGGATCTGTGCTTTCCCAGAGACGCAACATGTCATGTTGCTCGGCAGCGAAAGAGCCTCTTGCCGAGAAGGCAAACGTCCGTCTCCTTCTCCCACAAGGAAGGGCCCAGCCCTGAAAGCTCTTGCTGCTCTTCACCTACCCTTGGCGCCCTATCTACAGGCACAACAGCACTGGGGATCTGTGCTTTCCCAGAGACGCAACATGTCATGTTGCTCGGCCGCGGCAGAGCCTCTTGCCGAAAAGGCAAACGTCCGGCTCCTTCTCCCACAAGGAAGGGCCCAGCCCTGAAAGCTCTTGCTGCTCTTCACCTACCCTTGGCGCCCTATCTACAGGCACAACAGCACTGGGGATCTGTGCTTTCCCAGAGACGCAACATCTCATGGTGCTCGGCCGCAGCAGAGCCTCTTACCGAGAAGGCAAACGTCCGGCTCCTTCTCCCACAAGGAAGGGCCCAGCCCTGAAAGCTCTTGCTGCTCTTCACCTACCCTTGGAACCCTATCTACAGGCACAACAGCACTGGGGATCTGTGCTTTCCCAGAGACGCAACATCTCATGGCGTTCGGCCGCGGCAGAGCCTCTTGCCGAGAAGGCAAACGTCCGTCTCCTTCTCCCACAAGGAAGGGCCCAACCCTGAAAGCTCTTGCTGCTCTTCACCTACCCTTGGAACCCTATCTACAGGCACAACAGCACTGGGGATCTGTACTTTCCGAGAGACGCAACATCTCATGGCGCTCGGCCGCGGCAGAGCCTCTTGCCGAAAAGGCAAACGTCCGGCTCTTTCTCACACAAGGAAGGGCCCAGCCCTGAAAGCTCTTGCTGCTCTTCACCTACCCTTGGAACCCTATCTACAGGCACAACAGCACTGGGGATCTGTGCTTTCCCAGAGACTCAACATCTCATGGCGCTCGGCCGCGGCAGAGCCTCTTGCCGAAAAGGCAAACGTCCGGCTCCTTCTCCCACAAGGAAGGGCCCAGCCCTGAAAGCTCTTGCTGCTCTTCACCTACCCTTGGCGCCCTATCTACAGGCACAACAGCAATGGGGATCTGTGCTTTCCCAGAGACGCAACATCTCATGGCGCTCGGCAGCGAAAGAGCCTCTTGCCGAGAAGGCAAACGTCCGGCTCCTTCTCCCACAAGGAAGGGCCCAGCCCTGAAAGCTCTTGCTGCTCTTCACCTACCCTTGGCGCCCTATCTACAGGCACAACAGCAGTGGGGATCTGTGCTTTCCCAGAGACGCAACATGTCATGTTGCTCGGCCGCGGCAGAGCCTCTTGCCGAAAAGGCAAACGTCCGGCTCCTTCTCCCACAAGGAAGGGCCCAGCCCTGAAAGCTCTTGCTGCTCTTCACCTACCCTTGGCGCCCTATCTACAGGCACAACAGCACTGGGGATCTGTGCTTTCCCAGAGACGCAACATGTCATGTTGCTCGGCCGCGGCAGAGCCTCTTGCCGAAAAGGCAAACGTCCGGCTCCTTCTCCCACAAGGAAGGGCCCAGCCCTGAAAGCTCTTGCTGCTCTTCACCTACCCTTGGCGCCCTATCTACAGGCACAACAGCACTGGGGATCTGTGCTTTCCCAGAGAGGCAACATCTCATAGCTCTCAGAAGCGAAAGAGCCTCTTGTCGAAAAGGCAAACTTCTGGCTCCTTCTCCCACAGGGAAGGGCCCAGCCCTGAAAGCTCTTGCAGCTCTTCACGGTGCTTTGGCACCCTATCTACAGGCACAACAGCACTGGGGATCTGTGCTTTCCCAGAGACTCAACATCTCATGGCGCTCTGCAGCGAAAGAGCCTCTTGCCGAGAAGGTAAACGTCCGGCTCCTTCTCCCACAAGGAAGGGCCCAGCCCTGAAAGCTCTTGCTGCTCTTCACCTACCCTTGGCGCCCTATCTACAGGCACAACAGCACTGGGGATCTGTGCTTTCCCAGAGACGCAACATCTCATAGCGCTCGGCAGCGAAAGAGCCTCTTGCCGAGAAGGCAAACGTCCGGCTCCTTCTCCCACAAGGAAGGGCCCAGCCCTGAAAGCTCTTGCTGCTCTTCACCTACCCTTGGCGCCCTATCTACAGGCACAACAGCACTGGGGATCTGTGCTTTCCCAGAGACGCAACATCTCATGGTGCTCGGCCGCAGCAGAGCCTCTTACCGAGAAGGCAAACGTCCGGCTCCTTCTCCCACAAGGAAGGGCCCAGCCCTGAAAGCTCTTGCTGCTCTTCACCTACCCTTGGCGCCCTATCTACAGGCACAACAGCACTGGGGATCTGTGCTTTCCCAGAGACGCAACATCTCATAGCTCTCAGCAGCGAAAGAGCCTCTTGTCGAAAAGGCAAACGTCTGGCTCCTTCTCCCACAAGGAAGGGCCCAGCCCTGAAAGCTCTTGCTGCTCTTCACGGTGCTTTGGCACCCTATCTACAGGCACGACAGCACTGGGGATCTGTGCTTTCCCAGAGACGCAACATCTCATGGCGTTCGGCCGCGGCAGATCCTCTTGCCGAAAAGGCAAACGTCCGTCTCCTTCTCCCACAAGGAAGGGCCCAGCCCTGAAAGCTCTTGCTGCTCTTCACCTACCCTTGGCGCCCTATCTACAGGCACAACAGCACTGGGGATCTGTGCTTTCCAAGAGAGGCAACATCTCATGGCGCTCGGCAGCGAAAGAGCCTCTTGCCGAGAAGGCAAACGTCCGGTTCCTTCTCCCACAAGGAAGGGCCCAGCCCGGCAAGCTCTTGCTGCTCTTCACGGTGCCTTGGCGCCTTATCTACAGGCACAACAGCACTGGGGATCTGTGCTTTCCCAGAGACGCAACATCTCATAGCGCTCAGCAGCGAAAGAGACTCTTGCCGAGAAGGCAAACGTCCGTCTCCTTCTCCCACAAGGAAGGGCCCAGCCCTGAAAGCTCTTGCTGCTCTTCACCTACCCTTGGCGCCCTATCTACAGGCACAACAGCACTGGGGATCTGTGCTTTCCCAGAGACGCAACATCTCATGGCGCTCGGCAGCGAAAGAGCCTCTTGCCGAGAAGGCAAACGTCCGTCTCCTTCTCCCACAAGGAAGGGCCCAGCCCTGAATGCTGCTGCTGCTCTTCACCTACCCTTGGCGCCCTATCTACAGGCACAACAGCACTGGGGATCTGTGCTTTCCCAGAGACGCAACATGTCATGTTGCTCGGCCGCGGCAGAGCCTCTTGCCGAAAAGGCAAACGTCCGGCTCCTTCTCCCACAAGGAAGGGCCCAGCCCTGAAAGCTCTTGCTGCTCTTCACCTACCCTTGGCGCCCTATCTACAGGCACAACAGCACTGGGGATCTGTGCTTTCCCAGAGACGCAACATCTCATGGTGCTCGGCCGCAGCAGAGCCTCTTACCGAGAAGGCAAACGTCCGGCTCCTTCTCCCACAAGGAAGGGCCCAGCCCTGAAAGCTCTTGCTGCTCTTCACCTACCCTTGGCGCCCTATCTACAGGCACAACAGCACTGGGGATCTGTGCTTTCCCAGAGACGCAACATCTCATGGCGTTCGGCCGCGGCAGAGCCTCTTGCCGAAAAGGCAAACGTCCGGCTCTTTCTCACACAAGGAAGGGCCCAGCCCTGAAAGCTCTTGCTGCTCTTCACCTACCCTTGGAACCCTATCTACAGGCACAACAGCACTGGGGATCTGTGCTTTCCCAGAGACTCAACATCTCATGGCGCTCGGCCGCGGCATAGCCTCTTGCCGAAAAGGCAAACGTCCGGCTCCTTCTCCCACAAGGAAGGGCCCAGCCCTGAAAGCTCTTGCTGCTCTTCACCTACCCTTGGCGCCCTATCTACAGGCACAACAGCACTGGGGATCTGTGCTTTCCCAGAGACGCAACATCTCATGGCGCTCGGCAGCGAAAGAGCCTCTTGCCGAGAAGGCAAACGTCCGGCTCCTTCTCCCACAAGGAAGGGCCCAGCCCTGAAAGCTCTTGCTGCTCTTCACGGTGCCTTGGCGCCTTATCTACAGGCACAACAGCACTGGGGATCTGTGCTTTCCCAGAGACGCAACATGTCATGTTGCTCGGCCGCGGCAGAGCCTCTTGCCGAAAAGGCAAACGTCCGGCTCCTTCTCCCACAAGGAAGGGCCCAGCCCTGAAAGCTCTTGCTGCTCTTCACCTACCCTTGGCGCCCTATCTACAGGCACAACAGCACTGGGGATCTGTGCTTTCCCAGAGACGCAACATGTCATGTTGCTCGGCCGCAGCAGAGCCTCTTACCGAGAAGGCAAACTTCCGGCTCCTTCTCCCACAAGGAAGGGCCCAGCCCTGAAAGCTCTTGCTGCTCTTCACCTACCCTTGGAACCCTATCTACAGGCACAACAGCACTGGGGATCTGTGCTTTCCCAGAGACGCAACATCTCATGGCGCTCGGCCGCGGCAGAGCCTCTTGCCGAAAAGGCAAACGTCCGGCTCTTTCTCACACAAGGAAGGGCCCAGCCCTGAAAGCTCTTGCTGCTCTTCACCTACCCTTGGCGCCCTATCTACAGGCACAACAGCACTGGGGATCTGTGCTTTCCCAGAGACGCAACATGTCATGTTGCTTGTCCGCGGCAGAGCCTCTTGCCGAAAAGGCAAACAACCGGCTCCTTCTCCCACAAGGAAGGGCCCAGCCCTGAAAGCTCTTGCTGCTCTTCACCTACCCTTGGCGCCCTATCTACAGGCACAACAGCACTGGGGATCTGTGCTTTCCCAGAGACGCAACATCTCATGGCGTTCGGCCGCGGCAGAGCCTCTTGCCGAAAAGGCAAACGTCCGGCTCCTTCTCCCACAAGGAAGGGCCCAACCCTGAAAGCTCTTGCTGCTCTTCACCTACCCTTGGCGCCCTATCTACAGGCACAACAGCACTGGGGATCTGTGCTTTCCCAGAGACGCAACATCTCATGGTGCTCGGCCGCAGCAGAGCCTCTTACCGAGAAGGCAAACGTCTGGCTCCTTCTCCCACAAGGAAGGGCCCAGCCCTGAAAGCTCTTGCTGCTCTTCACCTACCCTTGGCGCCCTATCTACAGGCACAACAGCACTGGGGATCTGTGCTTTCCCAGAGACTCAACATCTCATGGCGCTCGGCCGCGGCAGAGCCTCTTGCCGAAAAGGCAAACGTCCGGCTCCTTCTCCCACAAGGAAGGGCCCAGCCCTGAAAGCTCTTGCTGCTCTTCACCTACCCTTGGCGCCCTATCTACAGGCACAACAGCACTGGGGATCTGTGCTTTCCCAGAGACGCAACATCTCATGGCGCTCGGCAGCGAAAGAGCCTCTTGCCGAGAAGGCAAACGTCCGTCTCCTTCTCCCACAAGGAAGGGCCCAGCCCTGAAAGCTCTTGCTGCTCTTCACCTACCCTTGGCGCCCTATCTACAGGCACAACAGCACTGGGGATCTGTGCTTTCCCAGAGACGCAACATGTCATGTTGCTCGGACCGCGGCAGAGCCTCTTGCCGAAAAGGCAAACGTCCGGCTCCTTCTCCCACAAGGAAGGGCCCAGCCCTGAAAGCTCTTGCTGCTCTTCACCTACCCTTGGCGCCCTATCTACAGGCACAACAGCACTGGGGATCTGTGCTTTCCCAGAGACGCAACATCTCATGGTGCTCGGCCGCAGCATAGCCTCTTACCGAGAAGGCAAACTTCCGGCTCCTTCTCCCACAAGGAAGGGCCCAGCCCTGAAAGCTCTTGCTGCTCTTCACCTACCCTTGGAACCCTATCTACAGGCACAACAGCACTGGGGATCTGTGCTTTCCCAGAGACGCAACATCTCATGGCGCTCGGCCGCTGCAGAGCCTCTTGCCGAAAAGGCAAACGTCCGGCTCTTTCTCACACAAGGAAGGGCCCAGCCCTGAAAGCTCTTGCTGCTCTTCACCTACCCTTGGCGCCCTATCTACAGGCACAACAGCACTGGGGATCTGTGCTTTCCCAGAGACGCAACATGTCATGTTGCTTGTCCGCGGCAGAGCCTCTTGCCGAAAAGGCAAACATCCGGCTCCTTGTCCCACAAGGAAGGGCCCAGCCCTGAAAGCTCTTGCTGCTCTTCACCTACCCTTGGCGCCCTATCTACAGGCACAACAGCACTGGGGATCTGTGCTTTCCCAGAGACGCAACATCTCATGGCGTTCGGCTGCGGCAGAGCCTCTTGCCGAAAAGGCAAACGTCCGGCTCCTTCTCCCACAAGGAAGGGCCCAACCCTGAAAGCTCTTGCTGCTCTTCACCTACCCTTGGCGCCCTATCTACAGGCACAACAGCACTGGGGATCTGTGCTTTCCCAGAGACGCAACATCTCATGGTGCTCGGCCGCAGCAGAGCCTCTTGCCGAAAAGGCAAACGTCCGGCTCATTCTCCCACAAGGAAGGGCCCAGCCCTGAAAGCTCTTGCTGCTCTTCACCTACCCTTGGCGCCCTATCTACAGGCACAACAGCACTGGGGATCTGTGCTTTCCCAGAGAGGCAACATCTCATAGCTTTCAGCAGCGAAAGAGCCTCTTGTCGAAAAGGCAAACGTCTGGCTCCTTCTCCCACAAGGAAGGGCCCAGCCCTGAAAGCTCTTGCAGCTCTTCACGGTGCTTTGGCACCCTATCTACAGGCACGACAGCACTGGGGATCTGTGCTTTCCCAGAGACGCAACATCTCATGGCGTTCGGCCGCGGCAGAGCCTCTTGCCGAAAAGGCAAACGTCCGGCTCCTTCTCCCACAAGGAAGGGCCCAGCCCTGAAAGCTCTTGCTGCTCTTCACCTACCCTTGGCGCCCTATCTACAGGCACAACAGCACTGGGGATCTGTGCTTTCCCAGAGACGCAACATCTCATGGCGCTCGGCAGCGAAAGAGCCTCTTGCCGAGAAGGCAAACGTCCGTCTCCTTCTCCCACAAGGAAGGGCCCAGCCCTGAAAGCTCTTGGTGCTCTTCACGGTGCCTTGGCGCCCTATCTACAGGCACAACAGCACTGGGGATCTGTGCTTTCCCAGAGACGCAACATGTCATGTTGCTCGGCAGCGAAAGAGCCTCTTGCCGAGAAGGCAAACGTCCGGCTCCTTCTCCCACAAGGAAGGGCCCAGCCCTGAAAGCTCTTGCTGCTCTTCACCTACCCTTGGCGCCCTATCTACAGGCACAACAGCACTGGGGATCTGTGCTTTCCCAGAGACGCAACATGTCATGTTGCTCGGCAGCGAAAGAGCCTCTTGCCGAAAAGGCAAACGTCCGGCTCCTTCTCCCACAAGGAAGGGCCCAGCCCTGAAAGCTCTTGCTGCTCTTCACCTACCCTTGGCACCCTATCTACAGGCACAACAGCACTGGGGATCTGTGCTTTCCCAGAGACGCAACATCTCATGGTGCTCGGCCGCAGCAGAGCCTCTTACCGAGAAGGCAAACGTCCGGCTCCTTCTCCCACAAGGAAGGGCCCAGCCCTGAAAGCTCTTGCTGCTCTTCACCTACCCTTGGAACCCTATCTACAGGCACAACAGCACTGGGGATCTGTGCTTTCCCAGAGACGCAACATCTCATGGCGCTCGGCCGCGGCAGAGCCTCTTGCCGAAAAGGCAAACGTCCGGCTCCTTCTCCCACAAGGAAGGGCCCAACCCTGAAAGCTCTTGCTGCTCTTCACCTACCCTTGGAACCCTATCTACAGGCACAACAGCACTGGGGATCTGTACTTTCCGAGAGACGCAACATCTCATGGCGCTCGGCCGCGGCAGAGCCTCTTGCCGAAAAGGCAAACGTCCGGCTCTTTCTCACACAAGGAAGGGCCCAGCCCTGAAAGCTCTTGCTGCTCTTCACCTACCCTTGGAACCCTATCTACAGGCACAACAGCACTGGGGATCTGTGCTTTCCCAGAGACTCAAAATCTCATGGCGCTCGGCCGCGGCAGAGCCTCTTGCCGAAAAGGCAAACGTCCGGCTCCTTCTCCCACAAGGAAGGGCCCAGCCCTGAAAGCTCTTGCTGCTCTTCACCTACCCTTGGCGCCCTATCTACAGGCACAACAGCACTGGGGATCTGTGCTTTCCCAGAGACGCAACATCTCATGGCGCTCGGCAGCGAAAGAGCCTCTTGCCGAGAAGGTAAACGTCCGGCTCCTTCTCCCACAAGGAAGGGCCCAGCCCTGAAAGCTCTTGCTGCTCTTCACCTACCCTTGGCGCCCTATCTACAGGCACAACAGCACTGGGGATCTGTGCTTTCCCAGAGACGCAACATGTCATGTTGCTCGGCCGCGGCAGAGCCTCTTGCCGAAAAAGCAAACGTCCGGCTCCTTCTCCCACAAGGAAGGGCCCAGCCCTGAAAGCTCTTGCTGCTCTTCACCTACCCTTGGCGCCCTATCTACAGGCACAACAGCACTGGGGATCTGTGCTTTCCCAGAGACGCAACATCTCATGGTGCTCGGCCCCAGCAGAGCCTCTTACCGAGAAGGCAAACTTCCGGCTCCTTCTCCCACAAGGAAGGGCCCAGCCCTGAAAGCTCTTGCTGCTCTTCACCTACCCTTGGAACCCTATCTACAGGCACAACAGCACTGGGGATCTGTGCTTTCCCAGAGACGCAACATCTCATGGCGCTCGGCCGCTGCAGAGCCTCTTGCCGAAAAGGCAAACGTCCGGCTCTTTCTCACACAAGGAAGGCCCAGCCCTGAAAGCTCTTGCTGCTCTTCACCTACCCTTGGTGCCCTATCTACAGGCACAACAGCACTGGGGATCTGTGCTTTCCCAGAGACGCAACATGTCATGTTGCTTGTCCGCGGCAGAGCCTCTTGCCGAAAAGGCAAACAACCGGCTCCTTCTCCCACAAGGAAGGGCCCAGCCCTGAAAGCTCTTGCTGCTCTTCACCTACCCTTGGCGCCCTATCTACAGGCACAACAGCACTGGGGATCTGTGCTTTCCCAGAGACGCAACATCTCATGGCGTTCGGCCGCGGCAGAGCCTCTTGCCGAAAAGGCAAACGTCCGGCTCCTTCTCCCACAAAGAAGGGCCCAGCCCTGAAAGCTCTTGCTGCTCTTCACCTACCCTTGGAACCCTATCTACAGGCACAACAGCACTGGGGATCTGTGCTTTCCCAGAGACGCAACATCTCATGGTGCTCGGCCGCAGCAGAGCGTCTTACCGAGAAGGCAAACGTCCGGCTCCTTCTCCCACAAGGAAGGGCCCAGCCCTGAAAGCTCTTGCTGCTCTTCACCTACCCTTGGAACCCTATCTACAGGCACAACAGCACTGGGGATCTGTGCTTTCCCAGAGACGCAACATCTCATGTCGCTCGGCCGCGGCAGAGCCTCTTGCCGAAAAGGCAAACGTCCGGCTCCTTCTCCCACAAGGAAGGGCCCAGCCCTGAAAGCTCTTGCTGCTCTTCACGGTGCCTTGGCGCCTTATCTACAGGCACAACAGCACTGGGAATCTGTGCTTTCCCAGAGACGCAACATGTCATAGCGCTCAGCAGCGAAAGAGCCTCTTGCCGAAAAGGCAAACGTCCGGCTCCTTCTCCCACAAGGAAGGGCCCAGCCCTGAAAGCTCTTGCTGCTCTTCACCTACCCTTGGCGCCCTATCTACAGGCACAACAGCACTGGGGATCTGTGCTTTCCCAGAGACGCAACATCTCATAGATCTCAGCATCGAAAGAGCCTCTTGCCGAAAAGGCAAACATCTGGCTCCTTCTCCCACAAGGAAGGGCCCAGCCCTGAAAGCTCTTGCAGCTCTTCACGGTGCTTTGGCACCCTATCTACAGGCACGACAGCACTGGGAATCTGTGCTTTCCCAGAGTCTCAACATCTCATGGCGCTCTGCAGCGAAAGAGCCTCTTGCCGAGAAGGTAAACGTCCGGCTCCTTCTCCCACAAGGAAGGGCCCAGCCCTGAAAGCTCTTGCTGCTCTTCACCTACCCTTGGCGCCCTATCTACAGGCACAACAGCACTGGGGATCTGTGCTTTCCCAGAGACGCAACATGTCATGTTGCTTGTCCGCGGCAGAGCCTCTTGCCGAAAAGGCAAACATCCGGCTCCTTCTCCCACAAGGAAGGGCCCAGCCCTGAAAGCTCTTGCTGCTCTTCACCTACCCTTGGCGCCCTATCTACAGGCACAACAGCACTGGGGATCTGTGCTTTCCCAGAGACGCAACATCTCATGGCGTTCGGCCGCGGCAGAGCCTCTTGCCGAAAAGGCAAACGTCCGGCTCCTTCTCCCACAAGGAAGGGCCCAACCCTGAAAGCTCTTGCTGCTTTTCACCTACCCTTGGAACCCTATCTACAGGCACAACAGCACTGGGGATCTGTACTTTCCGAGAGACGCAACATCTCATGGCGCTCGGCCGCGGCAGAGCCTCTTGCCGAAAAGGCAAACGTCCGGCTCTTTCTCCCACAAGGAAGGGCCCAGCCCTGAAAGCTCTTGCTGCTCTTCACCTACCCTTGGAACCCTATCTACAGGCACAACAGCACTGGGGATCTGTGCTTTCCCAGAGACTCAACATCTCATGGCGCTCGGCCGCGGCAGAGCCTCTTGCCGAAAAGGCAAACGTCCGGCTCCTTCTCCCACAAGGAAGGGCCCAGCCCTGAAAGCTCTTGCTGCTCTTCACCTACCCTTGGCGCCCTATCTACAGGCACAACAGCACTGGGGATCTGTGCTTTCCCAGAGACGCAACATCTCATAGCGCTCGGCAGCGAAAGAGCCTCTTACCGAAAAGGCAAACGTCCGGCTCCTTCTCCCACAAGGAAGGGCCCAGCCCTGAAAGCTCTTGCTGCTCTTCACCTACCCTTGGAACCCTATCTACAGGCACAACAGCACTGGGGATCTGTGCTTTCCCAGAGACGCAACATCTCATGTCGCTCGGCCGCGGCAGAGCCTCTTGCCGAAAAGGCAAACGTCCGGCTCCTTCTCCCACAAGGAAGGGCCCAGCCCTGAAAGCTCTTGCTGCTCTTCACGGTGCCTTGGCGCCTTATCTACAGGCACAACAGCACTGGGAATCTGTGCTTTCCCAGAGACGCAACATGTCATAGCGCTCAGCAGCGAAAGAGCCTCTTGCCGAAAAGGCAAACGTCCGGCTCCTTCTCCCACAAGGAAGGGCCCAGCCCTGAAAGCTCTTGCTGCTCTTCACCTACCCTTGGCGCCCTATCTACAGGCACAACAGCACTGGGGATCTGTGCTTTCCCAGAGACGCAACATCTCATAGATCTCAGCATCGAAAGAGCCTCTTGCCGAAAAGGCAAACGTCCGGCTCCTTCTCCCACAAGGAAGGGCCCAGCCCTGAAAGCTCTTGCAGCTCTTCACGGTGCTTTGGCACCCTATCTACAGGCACGACAGCACTGGGAATCTGTGCTTTCCCAGAGACTCAACATCTCATGGCGCTCTGCAGCGAAAGAGCCTCTTGCCGAGAAGGTAAACGTCCGGCTCCTTCTCCCACAAGGAAGGGCCCAGCCCTGAAAGCTCTTGCTGCTCTTCACCTACCCTTGGCGCCCTATCTACAGGCACAACAGCACTGGGGATCTGTGCTTTCCCAGAGACGCAACATCTCATGGTGCTCGGCCGCAGCAGAGCGTCTTACCGAGAAGGCAAACGTCCGGCTCCTTCTCCCACAAGGAAGGGCCCAGCCCTGAAAGCTCTTGCTGCTCTTCACCTACCCTTGGCGCCCTATCTACAGGCACAACAGCACTGGGGATCTGTGCTTTCCCAGAGAGGCAACATCTCATGGCGCTCGGCAGCGAAAGAGCCTCTTGCCGAGAAGGCAAACGTCCGTCTCCTTCTCCCACAAGGAAGGGCCCAGCCCTGAAAGCTCTTGGTGCTCTTCACGGTGCCTTGGCGCCCTATCTACAGGCACAACAGCACTGGGGATCTGTGCTTTCCCAGAGACGCAACATGTCATGTTGCTCGGCAGCGAAAGAGCCTCTTGCCGAGAAGGCAAACGTCCGGCTCCTTCTCCCACAAGGAAGGGCCCAGCCCTGAAAGCTCTTGCTGCTCTTCACCTACCCTTGGCGCCCTATCTACAGGCACAACAGCACTGGGGATCTGTGCTTTCCCAGAGACGCAACATGTCATGTTGCTCGGCAGCGAAAGAGCCTCTTGCCGAAAAGGCAAACGTCCGGCTCCTTCTCCCACAAGGAAGGGCCCAGCCCTGAAAGCTCTTGCTGCTCTTCACCTACCCTTGGCACCCTATCTACAGGCACAACAGCACTGGGGATCTGTGCTTTCCCAGAGACGCAACATCTCATGGTGCTCGGCCGCAGCAGAGCCTCTTACCGAGAAGGCAAACGTCCGGCTCCTTCTCCCACAAGGAAGGGCCCAGCCCTGAAAGCTCTTGCTGCTCTTCACCTACCCTTGGAACCCTATCTACAGGCACAACAGCACTGGGGATCTGTGCTTTCCCAGAGACGCAACATCTCATGGCGCTCGGCCGCGGCAGAGCCTCTTGCCGAAAAGGCAAACGTCCGGCTCCTTCTCCCACAAGGAAGGGCCCAACCCTGAAAGCTCTTGCTGCTCTTCACCTACCCTTGGAACCCTATCTACAGGCACAACAGCACTGGGGATCTGTACTTTCCGAGAGACGCAACATCTCATGGCGCTCGGCAGCGAAAGAGCCTCTTGCCGAAAAGGCAAACGTCCGGCTCTTTCTCACACAAGGAAGGCCCAGCCCTGAAAGCTCTTGCTGCTCTTCACCTACCCTTGGCGCCCTATCTACAGGCACAACAGCACTGGGGATCTGTGCTTTCCCAGAGACGCAACATCTCATGGCGCTCGGCCGCGGCAGAGCCTCTTGCCGAAAAGGCAAACGTCCGGCTCCTTCTCCCACAAGGAAGGGCCCAACCCTGAAAGCTCTTGCTGCTCTTCACCTACCCTTGGAACCCTATCTACAGGCACAACAGCACTGGGGATCTGTACTTTCCGAGAGACGCAACATCTCATGGCGCTCGGCCGCGGCAGAGCCTCTTGCCGAAAAGGCAAACGTCCGGCTCTTTCTCACACAAGGAAGGGCCCAGCCCTGAAAGCTCTTGCTGCTCTTCACCTACCCTTGGAACCCTATCTACAGGCACAACAGCACTGGGGATCTGTGCTTTCCCAGAGACTCAAAATCTCATGGCGCTCGGCCGCGGCAGAGCCTCTTGCCGAAAAGGCAAACGTCCGGCTCCTTCTCCCACAAGGAAGGGCCCAGCCCTGAAAGCTCTTGCTGCTCTTCACCTACCCTTGGCGCCCTATCTACAGGCACAACAGCACTGGGGATCTGTGCTTTCCCAGAGACGCAACATCTCATGGCGCTCGGCAGCGAAAGAGCCTCTTGCCGAGAAGGTAAACGTCCGGCTCCTTCTCCCACAAGGAAGGGCCCAGCCCTGAAAGCTCTTGCTGCTCTTCACCTACCCTTGGCGCCCTATCTACAGGCACAACAGCACTGGGGATCTGTGCTTTCCCAGAGACGCAACATGTCATGTTGCTCGGCCGCGGCAGAGCCTCTTGCCGAAAAAGCAAACGTCCGGCTCCTTCTCCCACAAGGAAGGGCCCAGCCCTGAAAGCTCTTGCTGCTCTTCACCTACCCTTGGCGCCCTATCTACAGGCACAACAGCACTGGGGATCTGTGCTTTCCCAGAGACGCAACATCTCATGTTGCTCGGCCCCAGCAGAGCCTCTTACCGAGAAGGCAAACTTCCGGCTCCTTCTCCCACAAGGAAGGGCCCAGCCCTGAAAGCTCTTGCTGCTCTTCACCTACCCTTGGAACCCTATCTACAGGCACAACAGCACTGGGGATCTGTGCTTTCCCAGAGACGCAACATCTCATGGCGCTCGGCCGCTGCAGAGCCTCTTGCCGAAAAGGCAAACGTCCGGCTCTTTCTCACACAAGGAAGGCCCAGCCCTGAAAGCTCTTGCTGCTCTTCACCTACCCTTGGCGCCCTATCTACAGGCACAACAGCACTGGGGATCTGTGCTTTCCCAGAGACGCAACATGTCATGTTGCTTGTCCGCGGCAGAGCCTCTTGCCGAAAAGGCAAACAACCGGCTCCTTCTCCCACAAGGAAGGGCCCAGCCCTGAAAGCTCTTGCTGCTCTTCACCTACCCTTGGCGCCCTATCTACAGGCACAACAGCACTGGGGATCTGTGCTTTCCCAGAGACGCAACATCTCATGGCGTTCGGCCGCGGCAGAGCCTCTTGCCGAAAAGGCAAACGTCCGGCTCCTTCTCCCACAAAGAAGGGCCCAGCCCTGAAAGCTCTTGCTGCTCTTCACCTACCCTTGGAACCCTATCTACAGGCACAACAGCACTGGGGATCTGTGCTTTCCCAGAGACGCAACATCTCATGGTGCTCGGCCGCAGCAGAGCGTCTTACCGAGAAGGCAAACGTCCGGCTCCTTCTCCCACAAGGAAGGGCCCAGCCCTGAAAGCTCTTGCTGCTCTTCACCTACCCTTGGAACCCTATCTACAGGCACAACAGCACTGGGGATCTGTGCTTTCCCAGAGACGCAACATCTCATGTCGCTCGGCCGCGGCAGAGCCTCTTGCCGAAAAGGCAAACGTCCGGCTCCTTCTCCCACAAGGAAGGGCCCAGCCCTGAAAGCTCTTGCTGCTCTTCACGGTGCCTTGGCGCCTTATCTACAGGCACAACAGCACTGGGAATCTGTGCTTTCCCAGAGACGCAACATGTCATAGCGCTCAGCAGCGAAAGAGCCTCTTGCCGAAAAGGCAAACGTCCGGCTCCTTCTCCCACAAGGAAGGGCCCAGCCCTGAAAGCTCTTGCTGCTCTTCACCTACCCTTGGCGCCCTATCTACAGGCACAACAGCACTGGGGATCTGTGCTTTCCCAGAGACGCAACATCTCATAGATCTCAGCATCGAAAGAGCCTCTTGCCGAAAAGGCAAACATCTGGCTCCTTCTCCCACAAGGAAGGGCCCAGCCCTGAAAGCTCTTGCAGCTCTTCACGGTGCTTTGGCACCCTATCTACAGGCACGACAGCACTGGGAATCTGTGCTTTCCCAGAGACTCAACATCTCATGGCGCTCTGCAGCGAAAGAGCCTCTTGCCGAGAAGGTAAACGTCCGGCTCCTTCTCCCACAAGGAAGGGCCCAGCCCTGAAAGCTCTTGCTGCTCTTCACCTACCCTTGGCGCCCTATCTACAGACACAACAGCACTGGGGATCTGTGCTTTCCCAGAGACGCAACATGTCATGTTGCTTGTCCGCGGCAGAGCCTCTTGCCGAAAAGGCAAACATCCGGCTCCTTCTCCCACAAGGAAGGGCCCAGCCCTGAAAGCTCTTGCTGCTCTTCACCTACCCTTGGCGCCCTATCTACAGGCACAACAGCACTGGGGATCTGTGCTTTCCCAGAGACGCAACATCTCATGGCGTTCGGCCGCGGCAGAGCCTCTTGCCGAAAAGGCAAACGTCCGGCTCCTTCTCCCACAAGGAAGGGCCCAACCCTGAAAGCTCTTGCTGCTTTTCACCTACCCTTGGAACCCTATCTACAGGCACAACAGCACTGGGGATCTGTACTTTCCGAGAGACGCAACATCTCATGGCGCTCGGCCGCGGCAGAGCCTCTTGCCGAAAAGGCAAACGTCCGGCTCTTTCTCCCACAAGGAAGGGCCCAGCCCTGAAAGCTCTTGCTGCTCTTCACCTACCCTTGGAACCCTATCTACAGGCACAACAGCACTGGGGATCTGTGCTTTCCCAGAGACTCAACATCTCATGGCGCTCGGCCGCGGCAGAGCCTCTTGCCGAAAAGGCAAACGTCCGGCTCCTTCTCCCACAAGGAAGGGCCCAGCCCTGAAAGCTCTTGCTGCTCTTCACCTACCCTTGGCGCCCTATCTACAGGCACAACAGCACTGGGGATCTGTGCTTTCCCAGAGACGCAACATCTCATAGCGCTCGGCAGCGAAAGAGCCTCTTACCGAAAAGGCAAACGTCCGGCTCCTTCTCCCACAAGGAAGGGCCCAGCCCTGAAAGCTCTTGCTGCTCTTCACCTACCCTTGGAACCCTATCTACAGGCACAACAGCACTGGGGATCTGTGCTTTCCCAGAGACGCAACATCTCATGTCGCTCGGCCGCGGCAGAGCCTCTTGCCGAAAAGGCAAACGTCCGGCTCCTTCTCCCACAAGGAAGGGCCCAGCCCTGAAAGCTCTTGCTGCTCTTCACGGTGCCTTGGCGCCTTATCTACAGGCACAACAGCACTGGGAATCTGTGCTTTCCCAGAGACGCAACATGTCATAGCGCTCAGCAGCGAAAGAGCCTCTTGCCGAAAAGGCAAACGTCCGGCTCCTTCTCCCACAAGGAAGGGCCCAGCCCTGAAAGCTCTTGCTGCTCTTCACCTACCCTTGGCGCCCTATCTACAGGCACAACAGCACTGGGGATCTGTGCTTTCCCAGAGACGCAACATCTCATAGATCTCAGCATCGAAAGAGCCTCTTGCCGAAAAGGCAAACGTCCGGCTCCTTCTCCCACAAGGAAGGGCCCAGCCCTGAAAGCTCTTGCAGCTCTTCACGGTGCTTTGGCACCCTATCTACAGGCACGACAGCACTGGGAATCTGTGCTTTCCCAGAGACTCAACATCTCATGGCGCTCTGCAGCGAAAGAGCCTCTTGCCGAGAAGGTAAACGTCCGGCTCCTTCTCCCACAAGGAAGGGCCCAGCCCTGAAAGCTCTTGCTGCTCTTCACCTACCCTTGGCGCCCTATCTACAGGCACAACAGCAGTGGGGATCTGTGCTTTCCCAGAGACGCAACATCTCATGGTGCTCGGCCGCAGCAGAGCGTCTTACCGAGAAGGCAAACGTCCGGCTCCTTCTCCCACAAGGAAGGGCCCAGCCCTGAAAGCTCTTGCTGCTCTTCACCTACCCTTGGAACCCTATCTACAGGCACAACAGCACTGGGGATCTGTGCTTTCCCAGAGACGCAACATCTCATGTCGCTCGGCCGCGGCAGAGCCTCTTGCCGAAAAGGCAAACGTCCGGCTCCTTCTCCCACAAGGAAGGGCCCAGCCCTGAAAGCTCTTGCTGCTCTTCACGGTGCCTTGGCGCCTTATCTACAGGCACAACAGCACTGGGAATCTGTGCTTTCCCAGAGACGCAACATGTCATAGCGCTCAGCAGCGAAAGAGCCTCTTGCCGAAAAGGCAAACGTCCGGCTCCTTCTCCCACAAGGAAGGGCCCAGCCCTGAAAGCTCTTGCTGCTCTTCACCTACCCTTGGCGCCCTATCTACAGGCACAACAGCACTGGGGATCTGTGCTTTCCCAGAGACGCAACATCTCATAGATCTCAGCATCGAAAGAGCCTCTTGCCGAAAAGGCAAACGTCCGGCTCCTTCTCCCACAAGGAAGGGCCCAGCCCTGAAAGCTCTTGCAGCTCTTCACGGTGCTTTGGCACCCTATCTACAGGCACGACAGCACTGGGAATCTGTGCTTTCCCAGAGACTCAACATCTCATGGCGCTCTGCAGCGAAAGAGCCTCTTGCCGAGAAGGTAAACGTCCGGCTCCTTCTCCCACAAGGAAGGGCCCAGCCCTGAAAGCTCTTGCTGCTCTTCACCTACCCTTGGAACCCTATCTACAGGCACAACAGCACTGGGGATCTGTGCTTTCCCAGAGACGCAACATGTCATGTTGCTTGTCCGCGGCAGAGCCTCTTGCCGAAAAGGCAAACATCCGGCTCCTTCTCCCACAAGGAAGGGCCCAGCCCTGAAAGCTCTTGCTGCTCTTCACCTACCCTTGGCGCCCTATCTACAGGCACAACAGCACTGGGGATCTGTGCTTTCCCAGAGACGCAACATCTCATGGCGTTCGGCCGCGGCAGAGCCTCTTGCCGAAAAGGCAAACGTCCGGCTCCTTCTCCCACAAGGAAGGGCCCAACCCTGAAAGCTCTTGCTGCTTTTCACCTACCCTTGGAACCCTATCTACAGGCACAACAGCACTGGGGATCTGTACTTTCCGAGAGACGCAACATCTCATGGCGCTCGGCCGCGGCAGAGCCTCTTGCCGAAAAGGCAAACGTCCGGCTCTTTCTCCCACAAGGAAGGGCCCAGCCCTGAAAGCTCTTGCTGCTCTTCACCTACCCTTGGAACCCTATCTACAGGCACAACAGCACTGGGGATCTGTGCTTTCCCAGAGACTCAACATCTCATGGCGCTCGGCCGCGGCAGAGCCTCTTGCCGAAAAGGCAAACGTCCGGCTCCTTCTCCCACAAGGAAGGGCCCAGCCCTGAAAGCTCTTGCTGCTCTTCACCTACCCTTGGCGCCCTATCTACAGGCACAACAGCACTGGGGATCTGTGCTTTCCCAGAGACGCAACATCTCATAGCGCTCGGCAGCGAAAGAGCCTCTTACCGAAAAGGCAAACGTCCGGCTCCTTCTCCCACAAGGAAGGGCCCAGCCCTGAAAGCTCTTGCTGCTCTTCACCTACCCTTGGAACCCTATCTACAGGCACAACAGCACTGGGGATCTGTGCTTTCCCAGAGACGCAACATCTCATGGTGCTCGGCCGCAGCAGAGCGTCTTACCGAGAAGGCAAACATCCGGCTCCTTGTCCCACAAGGAAGGGCCCAGCCCTGAAAGCTCTTGCTGCTCTTCACCTACCCTTGGCGCCCTATCTACAGGCACAACAGCACTGGGGATCTGTGCTTTCCCAGAGACGCAACATCTCATAGATCTCAGCATCGAAAGAGCCTCTTGCCGAAAAGGCAAACGTCCGGCTCCTTCTCCCACAAGGAAGGGCCCAGCCCTGAAAGCTCTTGCAGCTCTTCACGGTGCTTTGGCACCCTATCTACAGGCACGACAGCACTGGGAATCTGTGCTTTCCCAGAGACTCAACATCTCATGGCGCTCTGCAGCGAAAGAGCCTCTTGCCGAGAAGGTAAACGTCCGGCTCCTTCTCACACAAGGAAGGGCCCAGCCCTGAAAGCTCTTGCTGCTCTTCACCTACCCTTGGAACCCTATCTACAGGCACAACAGCACTGGGGATCTGTGCTTTCCCAGAGACGCAACATGTCATGTTGCTTGTCCGCGGCAGAGCCTCTTGCCGAAAAGGCAAACATCCGGCTCCTTCTCCCACAAGGAAGGGCCCAGCCCTGAAAGCTCTTGCTGCTCTTCACCTACCCTTGGCGCCCTATCTACAGGCACAACAGCACTGGGGATCTGTGCTTTCCCAGAGACGCAACATCTCATGGCGTTCGGCCGCGGCAGAGCCTCTTGCCGAAAAGGCAAACGTCCGGCTCCTTCTCCCACAAGGAAGGGCCCAACCCTGAAAGCTCTTGCTGCTTTTCACCTACCCTTGGAACCCTATCTACAGGCACAACAGCACTGGGGATCTGTACTTTCCGAGAGACGCAACATCTCATGGCGCTCGGCCGCGGCAGAGCCTCTTGCCGAAAAGGCAAACGTCCGGCTCTTTCTCCCACAAGGAAGGGCCCAGCCCTGAAAGCTCTTGCTGCTCTTCACCTACCCTTGGAACCCTATCTACAGGCACAACAGCACTGGGGATCTGTGCTTTCCCAGAGACTCAACATCTCATGGCGCTCGGCCGCGGCAGAGCCTCTTGCCGAAAAGGCAAACGTCCGGCTCCTTCTCCCACAAGGAAGGGCCCAGCCCTGAAAGCTCTTGCTGCTCTTCACCTACCCTTGGCGCCCTATCTACAGGCACAACAGCACTGGGGATCTGTGCTTTCCCAGAGACGCAACATCTCATAGCGCTCGGCAGCGAAAGAGCCTCTTACCGAAAAGGCAAACGTCCGGCTCCTTCTCCCACAAGGAAGGGCCCAGCCCTGAAAGCTCTTGCTGCTCTTCACCTACCCTTGGAACCCTATCTACAGGCACAACAGCACTGGGGATCTGTGCTTTCCCAGAGACGCAACATCTCATGGTGCTCGGCCGCAGCAGAGCGTCTTACCGAGAAGGCAAACATCCGGCTCCTTGTCCCACAAGGAAGGGCCCAGCCCTGAAAGCTCTTGCTGCTCTTCACCTACCCTTGGAACCCTATCTACAGGCACAACAGCACTGGGGATCTGTGCTTTCCCAGAGACGCAACATCTCATGTCGCTCGGCCGCGGCAGAGCCTCTTGCCGAAAAGGCAAACGTCCGGCTCCTTCTCCCACAAGGAAGGGCCCAGCCCTGAAAGCTCTTGCTGCTCTTCACGGTGCCTTGGCGCCTTATCTACAGGCACAACAGCACTGGGAATCTGTGCTTTCCCAGAGACGCAACATGTCATAGCGCTCAGCAGCGAAAGAGCCTCTTGCCGAAAAGGCAAACGTCCGGCTCCTTCTCCCACAAGGAAGGGCCCAGCCCTGAAAGCTCTTGCTGCTCTTCACCTACCCTTGGCGCCCTATCTACAGGCACAACAGCACTGGGGATCTGTGCTTTCCCAGAGACGCAACATGTCATAGATCTCAGCATCGAAAGAGCCTCTTGCCGAAAAGGCAAACGTCCGGCTCCTTCTCCCACAAGGAAGGGCCCAGCCCTGAAAGCTCTTGCAGCTCTTCACGGTGCTTTGGCACCCTATCTACAGGCACGACAGCAGTGGGAATCTGTGCTTTCCCAGAGACTCAACATCTCATGGCGCTCTGCAGCGAAAGAGCCTCTTGCCGAGAAGGTAAACGTCCGGCTCCTTCTCCCACAAGGAAGGGCCCAGCCCTGAAAGCTCTTGCTGCTCTTCACCTACCCTTGGAACCCTATCTACAGGCACAACAGCACTGGGGATCTGTGCTTTCCCAGAGACGCAACATGTCATGTTGCTTGTCCGCGGCAGAGCCTCTTGCCGAAAAGGCAAACATCCGGCTCCTTCTCCCACAAGGAAGGGCCCAGCCCTGAAAGCTCTTGCTGCTCTTCACCTACCCTTGGCGCCCTATCTACAGGCACAACAGCACTGGGGATCTGTGCTTTCCCAGAGACGCAACATCTCATGGCGTTCGGCCGCGGCAGAGCCTCTTGCCGAAAAGGCAAACGTCCGGCTCCTTCTCCCACAAGGAAGGGCCCAACCCTGAAAGCTCTTGCTGCTTTTCACCTACCCTTGGAACCCTATCTACAGGCACAACAGCACTGGGGATCTGTACTTTCCGAGAGACGCAACATCTCATGGCGCTCAGCCGCGGCAGAGCCTCTTGCCGAAAAGGCAAACGTCCGGCTCTTTCTCCCACAAGGAAGGGCCCAGCCCTGAAAGCTCTTGCTGCTCTTCACCTACCCTTGGAACCCTATCTACAGGCACAACAGCACTGGGGATCTGTGCTTTCCCAGAGACTCAACATCTCATGGCGCTCGGCCGCGGCAGAGCCTCTTGCCGAAAAGGCAAACGTCCGGCTCCTTCTCCCACAAGGAAGGGCCCAGCCCTGAAAGCTCTTGCTGCTCTTCACCTACCCTTGGCGCCCTATCTACAGGCACAACAGCACTGGGGATCTGTGCTTTCCCAGAGACGCAACATCTCATAGCGCTCGGCAGCGAAAGAGCCTCTTACCGTAAAGGCAAACGTCCGGCTCCTTCTCCCACAAGGAAGGGCCCAGCCCTGAAAGCTCTTGCTGCTCTTCACCTACCCTTGGAACCCTATCTACAGGCACAACAGCACTGGGGATCTGTGCTTTCCCAGAGACGCAACATCTCATGGTGCTCGGCCGCAGCAGAGCGTCTTACCGAGAAGGCAAACGTCCGGCTCCTTCTCCCACAAGGAAGGGCCCAGCCCTGAAAGCTCTTGCTGCTCTTCACCTACCCTTGGAACCCTATCTACAGGCACAACAGCACTGGGGATCTGTGCTTTCCCAGAGACGCAACATCTCATGTCGCTCGGCCGCGGCAGAGCCTCTTGCCGAAAAGGCAAACGTCCGGCTCCTTCTCCCACAAGGAAGGGCCCAGCCCTGAAAGCTCTTGCTGCTCTTCACGGTGCCTTGGCGCCTTATCTACAGGCACAACAGCACTGGGAATCTGTGCTTTCCCAGAGACGCAACATGTCATAGCGCTCAGCAGCGAAAGAGCCTCTTGCCGAAAAGGCAAACGTCCGGCTCCTTCTCCCACAAGGAAGGGCCCAGCCCTGAAAGCTCTTGCTGCTCTTCACCTACCCTTGGCGCCCTATCTACAGGCACAACAGCACTGGGGATCTGTGCTTTCCCAGAGACGCAACATCTCATAGATCTCAGCATCGAAAGAGCCTCTTGCCGAAAAGGCAAACGTCTGGCTCCTTCTCCCACAAGGAAGGGCCCAGCCCTAAAAGTTCTTGCAGCTCTTCACGGTGCTTTGGCACCCTATCTACAGGCACGACAGCACTGGGAATCTGTGCTTTCCCAGAGACTCAACATCTCATGGCGCTCTGCAGCGAAAGAGCCTCTTGCCGAGAAGGTAAACGTCCGGCTCCTTCTCCCACAAGGAAGGGCCCAGCCCTGAAAGCTCTTGCTGCTCTTCACCTACCCTTGGAACCCTATCTACAGGCACAACAGCACTGGGGATCTGTGCTTTCCCAGAGACGCAACATCTCATGGCGTTCGGCCGCGGCAGAGCCTCTTGCCGAAAAGGCAAACGTCCGGCTCCTTCTCCCACAAGGAAGGGCCCAACCCTGAAAGCTCTTGCTGCTCTTCACCTACCCTTGGCGCCCTATCTACAGGCACAACAGCACTGGGGATCTGTGCTTTCCCAGAGACGCAACATCTCATGGTGCTCGGCCGCAGCAGAGCCTCTTACCGAGAAGGCAAACGTCTGGCTCCTTCTCCCACAAGGAAGGGCCCAGCCCTGAAAGCTCTTGCTGCTCTTCACCTACCCTTGGCGCCCTATCTACAGGCACAACAGCACTGGGGATCTGTGCTTTCCCAGAGACTCAACATCTCATGGCGCTCGGCCGCGGCAGAGCCTCTTGCCGAAAAGGCAAACGTCCGGCTCCTTCTCCCACAAGGAAGGGCCCAGCCCTGAAAGCTCTTGCTGCTCTTCCACCTACCCTTGGCGCCCTATCTACAGGCACAACAGCACTGGGGATCTGTGCTTTCCCAGAGACGCAACATCTCATGGCGCTCGGCAGCGAAAGAGCCTCTTGCCGAGAAGGCAAACGTCCGTCTCCTTCTCCCACAAGGAAGGGCCCAGCCCTGAAAGCTCTTGCTGCTCTTCACCTACCCTTGGCGCCCTATCTACAGGCACAACAGCACTGGGGATCTGTGCTTTCCCAGAGACGCAACATGTCATGTTGCTCGGCCGCGGCAGAGCCTCTTGCCGAAAAGGCAAACGTCCGGCTCCTTCTCCCACAAGGAAGGGCCCAGCCCTGAAAGCTCTTGCTGCTCTTCACCTACCCTTGGCGCCCTATCTACAGGCACAACAGCACTGGGGATCTGTGCTTTCCCAGAGACGCAACATCTCATGGTGCTCGGCCGCAGCAGAGCCTCTTACCGAGAAGGCAAACTTCCGGCTCCTTCTCCCACAAGGAAGGGCCCAGCCCTGAAAGCTCTTGCTGCTCTTCACCTACCCTTGGAACCCTATCTACAGGCACAACAGCACTGGGGATCTGTGCTTTCCAGAGACGCAACATCTCATGGCGCTCGGCCGCTGCAGAGCCTCTTGCCGAAAAGGCAAACGTCCGGCTCTTTCTCACACAAGGAAGGAAGGGCCCAGCCCTGAAAGCTCTTGCTGCTCTTCACCTACCCTTGGCGCCCTATCTACAGGCACAACAGCACTGGGGATCTGTGCTTTCCCAGAGACGCAACATGTCATGTTGCTTGTCCGCGGCAGAGCCTCTTGCCGAAAAGGCAAACATCCGGCTCCTTGTCCCACAAGGAAGGGCCCAGCCCTGAAAGCTCTTGCTGCTCTTCACCTACCCTTGGCGCCCTATCTACAGGCACAACAGCACTGGGGATCTGTGCTTTCCCAGAGACGCAACATCTCATGGCGTTCGGACCGCGGCAGAGCCTCTTGCCGAAAAGGGCAAACGTCCGGCTCCTTCTCCCACAAGGAAGGGCCCAACCCTGAAAGCTCTTGCTGCTCTTCACCTACCCTTGGCGCCCTATCTACAGGCACAACAGCACTGGGGATCTGTGCTTTCCCAGAGACGCAACATCTCATGGTGCTCGGCCGCAGCAGAGCCTCTTACCGAGAAGGCAAACGTCCGGCTCCTTCTCCCACAAGGAAGGGCCCAGCCCTGAAAGCTCTTGCTGCTCTTCACCTACCCTTGGCGCCCTATCTACAGGCACAACAGCACTGGGGATCTGTGCTTTCCCAGAGAGGCAACATCTCATAGCTCTCAGCAGCGAAAGAGCCTCTTGTCGAAAAGGCAAAACGTCTGGCTCCTTCTCCCACAAGGAAGGGCCCAGCCCTGAAAGCTCTTGCAGCTCTTCACGGTGCTTTGGCACCCTATCTACAGGCACGACAGCACTGGGGATCTGTGCTTTCCCCAGAGACGCAACATCTCATGGCGTTCGGCCCGCGGGCAGAGCCTCTTGCCGAAAAGGCAAACGTCCGGCTCCTTCTCCCACAAGGAAGGGCCCAGCCCTGAAAGCTCTTGCTGCTCTTCACCTACCCCTTGGCGCCCTATCTACAGGCACAACAGCACTGGGGATCTGTGCTTTCCCAGAGACGCAACATCTCATGGCGCTCGGCAGCGAAAGAGCCTCTTGCCGAGAAGGCAAACGTCCGTCTCCTTCTCCCACAAGGAAGGGCCCAGCCCTGAAAGCTCTTGCTGCTCTTCACGGTGCCTTGGCGCCCTATCTACAGGCACAACAGCACTGGGGATCTGTGCTTTCCCAGAGACGCAACATGTCATGTTGCTCGGCAGCGAAAGAGCCTCTTGCCGAGAAGGCAAACGTCCGGCTCCTTCTCCCACAAGGAAAGGCCCAGCCCTGAAAGCTCTTGCTGCTCTTCACCTACCCTTGGCGCCCTATCTACAGGCACAACAGCACTGGGGATCTGTGCTTTCCCAGAGACGCAACATGTCATGTTGCTCGGCAGCGAAAGAGCCTCTTGCCGAAAGGCAAACGTCCGGCTCCTTCTCCCACAAGGAAGGGCCCAGCCCTGAAAGCTCTTGCTGCTCTTCACCTACCCTTGGCACCCTATCTACAGGCACAACAGCACTGGGGATCTGTGCTTTCCCAGAGACGCAACATCTCATGGTGCTCGGCCGCAGCAGAGCCTCTTACCGAGAAGGCAAACGTCCGGCTCCTTCTTCCCACAAGGAAGGGGCCCAGCCCTGAAAGCTCTTGCTGCTCTTCACCTACCCTTGGAACCCTATCTACAGGCACAACAGCACTGGGGATCTGTGCTTTCCCAGAGACGCAACATCTCATGGCGCTCGGCCGCGGCAGAGCCTCTTGCCGAAAAGGCAAACGTCCGGCTCCTTCTCCCACAAGGAAGGGCCCAACCCTGAAAGCTCTTGCTGCTCTTCACCTACCCTTGGAACCCTATCTACAGGCACAACAGCACTGGGGATCTGTACTTTCCGAGAGACGCAACATCTCATGGCGCTCGGCAGCGAAAGAGCCTCTTGCCGAAAAGGCAAACGTCCGGCTCTTTCTCAAACAAGGAAGGCCCAGCCCTGAAAGCTCTTGCTGCTCTTCACCTACCCTTGGCACCCTATCTACAGGCACAACAGCACTGGGGATCTGTGCTTTCCCAGAGACGCAACATCTCATGGCGTTCGGCCGCGGCAGAGCCTCTTGCCGAAAAGGCAAACGTCCGGCTCCTTCTCCCACAAGGAAGGGCCCAACCCTGAAAGCTCTTGCTGCTCTTCACCTACCCTTGGAACCCTATCTACAGGCACAACAGCACTGGGGATCTGTACTTTCCGAGAGACGCAACATCTCATGGCGCTCGGCCGCGGCAGAGCCTCTTGCCGAAAAGGCAAACGTCCGGCTCTTTCTCACACAAGGAAGGGCCCAGCCCTGAAAGCTCTTGCTGCTCTTCACCTACCCTTGGAACCCTATCTACAGGCACAACAGCACTGGGGATCTGTGCTTTCCCAGAGACTCAAAATCTCATGGCGCTCGGCCGCGGCAGAGCCTCTTGCCGAAAAGGCAAACGTCCGGCTCCTTCTCCCACAAGGAAGGGCCCAGCCCTGAAAGCTCTTGCTGCTCTTCACCTACCCTTGGCGCCCTATCTACAGGCACAACAGCACTGGGATCTGTGCTTTCCCAGAGACGCAACATCTCATGGCGCTCGGCAGCGAAAGAGCCTCTTGCCGAGAAGGCAAACGTCCGTCTCCTTCTCCCACAAGGAAGGGCCCAGCCCTGAAAGCTCTTGCTGCTCTTCACCTACCCTTGGCGCCCTATCTACAGGCACAAACAGCACTGGGGATCTGTGCTTTCCCAGAGACGCAACATGTCATGTTGCTCGGCCGCGGCAGAGCCTCTTGTCGAAAAGGCAAACGTCCGGCTCCTTCTCCCACAAGGAAGGGCCCAGCCCTGAAAGCTCTTGCTGCTCTTCACCTACCCTTGGCGCCCTATCTACAGGCACAACAGCACTGGGGATCTGTGCTTTCCCAGAGACGCAACATCTCATGGTGCTCGGCCCCAGCAGAGCCTCTTACCGAGAAGGCAAACTTCCGGCTCCTTCTCCCACAAGGAAGGGCCCAGCCCTGAAAGCTCTTGCTGCTCTTCACCTACCCTTGGAACCCTATCTACAGGCACAACAGCACTGGGGATCTGTGCTTTCCCAGAGACGCAACATCTCATGGCGCTCGGCCGCTGCAGAGCCTCTTGCCGAAAAGGCAAACGTCCGGCTCTTTCTCACACAAGGAAGGGCCCAGCCCTGAAAGCTCTTGCTGCTCTTCACCTACCCTTGGCGCCCTATCTACAGGCACAACAGCACTGGGGATCTGTGCTTTCCCAGAGACGCAACATGTCATGTTGCTTGTCCGCGGCAGAGCCTCTTGCCGAAAAGGCAAACAACCGGCTCCTTCTCCCACAAGGAAGGGCCCAGCCCTGAAAGCTCTTGCTGCTCTTCACCTACCCTTGGCGCCCTATCTACAGGCACAACAGCACTGGGGATCTGTGCTTTCCCAGAGACGCAACATCTCATGGCGTTCGGCCGCGGCAGAGCCTCTTGCCGAAAAGGCAAACGTCCGGCTCCTTCTCCCACAAGGAAGGGCCCAACCCTGAAAGCTCTTGCTGCTCTTCACCTACCCTTGGAACCCTATCTACAGGCACAACAGCACTGGGGATCTGTACTTTCCGAGAGACGCAACATCTCATGGCGCTCGGCCGCGGCAGAGCCTCTTGCCGAAAAGGCAAACGTCCGGCTCTTTCTCCCACAAGGAAGGGCCCAGCCCTGAAAGCTCTTGCTGCTCTTCACCTACCCTTGGAACCCTATCTACAGGCACAACAGCACTGGGGATCTGTGCTTTCCCAGAGACTCAACATCTCATGGCGCTCGGCCGCGGCAGAGCCTCTTGCCGAAAAGGCAAACGTCCGGCTCCTTCTCCCACAAGGAAGGGCCCAGCCCTGAAAGCTCTTGCTGCTCTTCACCTACCCTTGGAACCCTATCTACAGGCACAACAGCACTGGGGATCTGTGCTTTCCCAGAGACGCAACATCTCATGTCGCTCGGCCGCGGAAGAGCCTCTTGCCGAAAAGGCAAACGTCCGGCTCCTTCTCCCACAAGGAAGGGCCCAGCCCTGAAAGCTCTTGCTGCTCTTCACGGTGCCTTGGCGCCTTATCTACAGGCACAACAGCACTGGGAATCTGTGCTTTCCCAGAGACGCAACATGTCATAGCGCTCAGCAGCGAAAGAGCCTCTTGCCGAAAAGGCAAACGTCCGGCTCCTTCTCCCACAAGGAAGGGCCCAGCCCTGAAAGCTCTTGCTGCTCTTCACCTACCCTTGGCGCCCTATCTACAGGCACAACAGCACTGGGGATCTGTGCTTTCCCAGAGACGCAACATCTCATAGATCTCAGCATCGAAAGAGCCTCTTGCCGAAAAGGCAAACGTCTGGCTCCTTCTCCCACAAGGAAGGGCCCAGCCCTGAAAGCTCTTGCAGCTCTTCACGGTGCTTTGGCACCCTATCTACAGGCACGACAGCACTGGGAATCTGTGCTTTCCCAGAGACTCAACATCTCATGGCGCTCTGCAGCGAAAGAGCCTCTTGCCGAGAAGGCAAACGTCCGGCTCCTTCTCCCACAAGGAAGGGCCCAGCCCTGAAAGCTCTTGCTGCTCTTCACCTACCCTTGGCGCCCTATCTACAGGCACAACAGCACTGGGGATCTGTGCTTTCCCAGAGACGCAACATCTCATGTTGCTTGTCCGCGGCAGAGCCTCTTGCCGAAAAGGCAAACATCCGGCTCCTTGTCCCACAAGGAAGGGCCCAGCCCTGAAAGCTCTTGCTGCTCTTCACCTACCCTTGGCGCCCTATCTACAGGCACAACAGCACTGGGGATCTGTGTTTTCCCAGAGACGCAACAGCTCATGGCGTTCGGCCGCGGCAGAGCCTCTTGCCGAAAAGGCAAACGTCCGGCTCCTTCTCCCACAAGGAAGGGCCCAACCCTGAAAGCTCTTGCTGCTTTTCACCTACCCTTGGAACCCTATCTACAGGCACAACAGCACTGGGGATCTGTACTTTCCGAGAGACGCAACATCTCATGGCGCTCGGCCGCGGCAGAGCCTCTTGCCGAAAAGGCAAACGTCCGGCTCTTTCTCCCACAAGGAAGGGCCCAGCCCTGAAAGCTCTTGCTGCTCTTCACCTACCCTTGGAACCCTATCTACAGGCACAACAGCACTGGGGATCTGTGCTTTCCCAGAGACTCAACATCTCATGGCGCTCGGCCGCGGCAGAGCCTCTTGCCGAAAAGGCAAACGTCCGGCTCCTTCTCCCACAAGGAAGGGCCCAGCCCTGAAAGCTCTTGCTGCTCTTCACCTACCCTTGGCGCCCTATCTACAGGCACAACAGCACTGGGGATCTGTGCTTTCCCAGAGACGCAACATCTCATAGCGCTCAGCAGCGAAAGAGCCTCTTGCCGAGAAGGCAAACGTCCGGCTCCTTCTCCCACAAGGAAGGGCCCAGCCCTGAAAGCTCTTGCTGCTCTTCACCTACCCTTGGCGCCCTATCTACAGGCACAACAGCACTGGGGATCTGTGCTTTCCCAGAGAGGCAACATCTCATAGCTCTCAGAAGCGAAAGAGCCTCTTGTCGAAAAGGCAAACTTCTGGCTCCTTCTCCCACAGGGAAGGGCCCAGCCCTGAAAGCTCTTGCAGCTCTTCACGGTGCTTTGGCACCCTATCTACAGGCACGACAGCACTGGGAATCTGTGCTTTCCCAGAGACTCAACATCTCATGGCGCTCTGCAGCGAAAGAGCCTCTTGCCGAGAAGGCAAACGTCCGGCTCCTTCTCCCACAAGGAAGGGCCCAGCCCTGAAAGCTCTTGCTGCTCTTCACCTACCCTTGGCGCCCTATCTACAGGCACAACAGCACTGGGGATCTGTGCTTTCCCAGAGACGCAACATCTCATAGCGCTCGGCAGCGAAAGAGCCTCTTGCCGAGAAGGCAAACGTCCGGCTCCTTCTCCCACAAGGAAGGGCCCAGCCCTGAAAGCTCTTGCTGCTCTTCACCTACCCTTGGCGCCCTATCTACAGGCACAACAGCACTGGGGATCTGTGCTTTCCCAGAGAGGCAACATCTCATAGCTCTCAGCAGCGAAAGAGCCTCTTGTCGAAAAGGCAAACGTCTGGCTCCTTCTCCCACAAGGAAGGGCCCAGCCCTGAAAGCTCTTGCAGCTCTTCACGGTGCTTTGGCACCCTATCTACAGGCACGACAGCACTGGGGATCTGTGCTTTCCCAGAGACGCAACATCTCATGGCGTTCGGCCGCGGCAGAGCCTCTTGCCGAAAAGGCAAACGTCCGGCTCCTTCTCCCACAAGGAAGGGCCCAGCCCTGAAAGCTCTTGCTGCTCTTCACCTACCCTTGGCGCCCTATCTACAGGCACAACAGCACTGGGGATCTGTGCTTTCCAAGAGAGGCAACATCTCATGGCGCTCGGCAGCGAAAGAGCCTATTGCCGAGAAGGCAAACGTCCGGCTCCTTCTCCCACAAGGAAGGGCCCAGCCCTGAAAGCTCTTGCTGCTCTTCACGGTGCCTTGGCGCCTTATCTACAGACACAACAGCACTGGGGATCTGTGCTTTCCCAGAGACGCAACATCTCATGGCGCTCTGCAGCGAAAGAGCCTCTTGCCGAGAAGGCAAACGTCCGGCTCCTTCTCCCACAAGGAAGGGCCCAGCCCTGAAAGCTCTTGCTGCTCTTCACCTACCCTTGGCGCCCTATCTACAGGCACAACAGCACTGGGGATCTGTGCTTTCCCAGAGACGCAACATCTCATAGCGCTCGGCAGCGAAAGAGCCTCTTGCCGAGAAGGCAAACGTCCGGCTCCTTCTCCCACAAGGAAGGGCCCAGCCCTGAAAGCTCTTGCTGCTCTTCACCTACCCTTGGCACCCTATCTACAGGCACAACAGCACTGGGGATCTGTGCTTTCCCAGAGACACAACATGTCATGTTGCTCGGCAGCGAAAGAGCCTCTTGCCGAAAAGGCAAACGTCCGGCTCCTTCTCCCACAAGGAAGGGCCCAGCCCTGAAAGCTCTTGCTGCTCTTCACCTACCCTTGGCACCCTATCTACAGGCACAACAGCACTGGGGATCTGTGCTTTCCCAGAGACGCAACATCTCATGGTGCTCGGCCGCAGCAGAGCCTCTTACCGAGAAGGCAAACGTCCGGCTCCTTCTCCCACAAGGAAGGGCCCAGCCCTGAAAGCTCTTGCTGCTCTTCACCTACCCTTGGAACCCTATCTACAGGCACAACAGCACTGGGGATCTGTGCTTTCCCAGAGACGCAACATCTCATGGCGCTCGGCCGCGGCAGAGCCTCTTGCCGAAAAGGCAAACGTCCGGCTCCTTCTCCCACAAGGAAGGGCCCAACCCTGAAAGCTCTTGCTGCTCTTCACCTACCCTTGGAACCCTATCTACAGGCACAACAGCACTGGGGATCTGTACTTTCCGAGAGACGCAACATCTCATGGCGCTCGGCAGCGAAAGAGCCTCTTGCCGAAAAGGCAAACGTCCGGCTCTTTCTCAAACAAGGAAGGCCCAGCCCTGAAAGCTCTTGCTGCTCTTCACCTACCCTTGGCGCCCTATCTACAGGCACAACAGCACTGGGGATCTGTGCTTTCCCAGAGACGCAACATCTCATGGCGTTCGGCCGCGGCAGAGCCTCTTGCCGAAAAGGCAAACGTCCGGCTCCTTCTCCCACAAGGAAGGGCCCAACCCTGAAAGCTCTTGCTGCTCTTCACCTACCCTTGGAACCCTATCTACAGGCACAACAGCACTGGGGATCTGTACTTTCCGAGAGACGCAACATCTCATGGCGCTCGGCCGCGGCAGAGCCTCTTGCCGAAAAGGCAAACGTCCGGCTCTTTCTCACACAAGGAAGGGCCCAGCCCTGAAAGCTCTTGCTGCTCTTCACCTACCCTTGGAACCCTATCTACAGGCACAACAGCACTGGGGATCTGTGCTTTCCCAGAGACTCAAAATCTCATGGCGCTCGGCCGCGGCAGAGCCTCTTGCCGAAAAGGCAAACGTCCGGCTCCTTCTCCCACAAGGAAGGGCCCAGCCCTGAAAGCTCTTGCTGCTCTTCACCTACCCTTGGCGCCCTATCTACAGGCACAACAGCACTGGGGATCTGTGCTTTCCCAGAGACGCAACATCTCATGGCGCTCGGCAGCGAAAGAGCCTCTTGCCGAGAAGGCAAACGTCCGTCTCCTTCTCCCACAAGGAAGGGCCCAGCCCTGAAAGCTCTTGCTGCTCTTCACCTACCCTTGGCGCCCTATCTACAGGCACAACAGCACTGGGGATCTGTGCTTTCCCAGAGACGCAACATGTCATGTTGCTCGGCCGCGGCAGAGCCTCTTGTCGAAAAGGCAAACGTCCGGCTCCTTCTCCCACAAGGAAGGGCCCAGCCCTGAAAGCTCTTGCTGCTCTTCACCTACCCTTGGCACCCTATCTACAGGCACAACAGCACTGGGGATCTGTGCTTTCCCAGAGACGCAACATCTCATGGTGCTCGGCCCCAGCAGAGCCTCTTACCGAGAAGGCAAACTTCCGGCTCCTTCTCCCACAAGGAAGGGCCCAGCCCTGAAAGCTCTTGCTGCTCTTCACCTACCCTTGGAACCCTATCTACAGGCACAACAGCACTGGGGATCTGTGCTTTCCCAGAGACGCAACATCTCATGGCGCTCGGCCGCTGCAGAGCCTCTTGCCGAAAAGGCAAACGTCCGGCTCTTTCTCACACAAGGAAGGGCCCAGCCCTGAAAGCTCTTGCTGCTCTTCACCTACCCTTGGCGCCCTATCTACAGGCACAACAGCACTGGGGATCTGTGCTTTCCCAGAGACGCAACATGTCATGTTGCTTGTCCGCGGCAGAGCCTCTTGCCGAAAAGGCAAACAACCGGCTCCTTCTCCCACAAGGAAGGGCCCAGCCCTGAAAGCTCTTGCTGCTCTTCACCTACCCTTGGCGCCCTATCTACAGGCACAACAGCACTGGGGATCTGTGCTTTCCCAGAGACGCAACATCTCATGGCGTTCGGCCGCGGCAGAGCCTCTTGCCGAAAAGGCAAACGTCCGGCTCCTTCTCCCACAAGGAAGGGCCCAACCCTGAAAGCTCTTGCTGCTCTTCACCTACCCTTGGAACCCTATCTACAGGCACAACAGCACTGGGGATCTGTACTTTCCGAGAGACGCAACATCTCATGGCGCTCGGCCGCGGCAGAGCCTCTTGCCGAAAAGGCAAACGTCCGGCTCTTTCTCCCACAAGGAAGGGCCCAGCCCTGAAAGCTCTTGCTGCTCTTCACCTACCCTTGGAACCCTATCTACAGGCACAACAGCACTGGGGATCTGTGCTTTCCCAGAGACTCAACATCTCATGGCGCTCGGCCGCGGCAGAGCCTCTTGCCGAAAAGGCAAACGTCCGGCTCCTTCTCCCACAAGGAAGGGCCCAGCCCTGAAAGCTCTTGCTGCTCTTCACCTACCCTTGGAACCCTATCTACAGGCACAACAGCACTGGGGATCTGTGCTTTCCCAGAGACGCAACATCTCATGTCGCTCGGCCGCGGAAGAGCCTCTTGCCGAAAAGGCAAACGTCCGGCTCCTTCTCCCACAAGGAAGGGCCCAGCCCTGAAAGCTCTTGCTGCTCTTCACGGTGCCTTGGCGCCTTATCTACAGGCACAACAGCACTGGGAATCTGTGCTTTCCCAGAGACGCAACATGTCATAGCGCTCAGCAGCGAAAGAGCCTCTTGCCGAAAAGGCAAACGTCCGGCTCCTTCTCCCACAAGGAAGGGCCCAGCCCTGAAAGCTCTTGCTGCTCTTCACCTACCCTTGGCGCCCTATCTACAGGCACAACAGCACTGGGGATCTGTGCTTTCCCAGAGACGCAACATCTCATAGATCTCAGCATCGAAAGAGCCTCTTGCCGAAAAGGCAAACGTCTGGCTCCTTCTCCCACAAGGAAGGGCCCAGCCCTGAAAGCTCTTGCAGCTCTTCACGGTGCTTTGGCACCCTATCTACAGGCACGACAGCACTGGGAATCTGTGCTTTCCCAGAGACTCAACATCTCATGGCGCTCTGCAGCGAAAGAGCCTCTTGCCGAGAAGGCAAACGTCCGGCTCCTTCTCCCACAAGGAAGGGCCCAGCCCTGAAAGCTCTTGCTGCTCTTCACCTACCCTTGGCGCCCTATCTACAGGCACAACAGCACTGGGGATCTGTGCTTTCCCAGAGACGCAACATCTCATGTTGCTTGTCCGCGGCAGAGCCTCTTGCCGAAAAGGCAAACATCCGGCTCCTTGTCCCACAAGGAAGGGCCCAGCCCTGAAAGCTCTTGCTGCTCTTCACCTACCCTTGGCGCCCTATCTACAGGCACAACAGCACTGGGGATCTGTGTTTTCCCAGAGACGCAACAGCTCATGGCGTTCGGCCGCGGCAGAGCCTCTTGCCGAAAAGGCAAACGTCCGGCTCCTTCTCCCACAAGGAAGGGCCCAACCCTGAAAGCTCTTGCTGCTTTTCACCTACCCTTGGAACCCTATCTACAGGCACAACAGCACTGGGGATCTGTACTTTCCGAGAGACGCAACATCTCATGGCGCTCGGCCGCGGCAGAGCCTCTTGCCGAAAAGGCAAACGTCCGGCTCTTTCTCCCACAAGGAAGGGCCCAGCCCTGAAAGCTCTTGCTGCTCTTCACCTACCCTTGGAACCCTATCTACAGGCACAACAGCACTGGGGATCTGTGCTTTCCCAGAGACTCAACATCTCATGGCGCTCGGCCGCGGCAGAGCCTCTTGCCGAAAAGGCAAACGTCCGGCTCCTTCTCCCACAAGGAAGGGCCCAGCCCTGAAAGCTCTTGCTGCTCTTCACCTACCCTTGGCGCCCTATCTACAGGCACAACAGCACTGGGGATCTGTGCTTTCCCAGAGACGCAACATCTCATAGCGCTCAGCAGCGAAAGAGCCTCTTGCCGAGAAGGCAAACGTCCGGCTCCTTCTCCCACAAGGAAGGGCCCAGCCCTGAAAGCTCTTGCTGCTCTTCACCTACCCTTGGCGCCCTATCTACAGGCACAACAGCACTGGGGATCTGTGCTTTCCCAGAGAGGCAACATCTCATAGCTCTCAGAAGCGAAAGAGCCTCTTGTCGAAAAGGCAAACTTCTGGCTCCTTCTCCCACAGGGAAGGGCCCAGCCCTGAAAGCTCTTGCAGCTCTTCACGGTGCTTTGGCACCCTATCTACAGGCACGACAGCACTGGGAATCTGTGCTTTCCCAGAGACTCAACATCTCATGGCGCTCTGCAGCGAAAGAGCCTCTTGCCGAGAAGGCAAACGTCCGGCTCCTTCTCCCACAAGGAAGGGCCCAGCCCTGAAAGCTCTTGCTGCTCTTCACCTACCCTTGGCGCCCTATCTACAGGCACAACAGCACTGGGGATCTGTGCTTTCCCAGAGACGCAACATCTCATAGCGCTCGGCAGCGAAAGAGCCTCTTGCCGAGAAGGCAAACGTCCGGCTCCTTCTCCCACAAGGAAGGGCCCAGCCCTGAAAGCTCTTGCTGCTCTTCACCTACCCTTGGCGCCCTATCTACAGGCACAACAGCACTGGGGATCTGTGCTTTCCCAGAGAGGCAACATCTCATAGCTCTCAGCAGCGAAAGAGCCTCTTGTCGAAAAGGCAAACGTCTGGCTCCTTCTCCCACAAGGAAGGGCCCAGCCCTGAAAGCTCTTGCAGCTCTTCACGGTGCTTTGGCACCCTATCTACAGGCACGACAGCACTGGGGATCTGTGCTTTCCCAGAGACGCAACATCTCATGGCGTTCGGCCGCGGCAGAGCCTCTTGCCGAAAAGGCAAACGTCCGGCTCCTTCTCCCACAAGGAAGGGCCCAGCCCTGAAAGCTCTTGCTGCTCTTCACCTACCCTTGGCGCCCTATCTACAGGCACAACAGCACTGGGGATCTGTGCTTTCCAAGAGAGGCAACATCTCATGGCGCTCGGCAGCGAAAGAGCCTCTTGCCGAGAAGGCAAACGTCCGGCTCCTTCTCCCACAAGGAAGGGCCCAGCCCGGCAAGCTCTTGCTGCTCTTCACGGTGCCTTGGCGCCTTATCTACAGACACAACAGCACTGGGGATCTGTGCTTTCCCAGAGACGCAACATCTCATGGCGCTCTGCAGCGAAAGAGCCTCTTGCCGAGAAGGCAAACGTCCGGCTCCTTCTCCCACAAGGAAGGGCCCAGCCCTGAAAGCTCTTGCTGCTCTTCACCTACCCTTGGCGCCCTATCTACAGGCACAACAGCACTGGGGATCTGTGCTTTCCCAGAGACGCAAAATCTCATAGCGCTCGGCAGCGAAAGAGCCTCTTGCCGAGAAGGCAAACGTCCGGCTCCTTCTCCCACAAGGAAGGGCCCAGCCCTGAAAGCTCTTGCTGCTCTTCACCTACCCTTGGCGCCCTATCTACAGGCACAACAGCACTGGGGATCTGTGCTTTCCCAGAGACGCAACATCTCATGGTGCTCGGCCGCAGCAGAGCCTCTTACCGAGAAGGCAAACGTCCGGCTCCTTCTCCCACAAGGAAGGGCCCAGCCCTGAAAGCTCTTGCTGCTCTTCACCTACCCTTGGCGCCCTATCTACAGGCACAACAGCACTGGGGATCTGTGCTTTCCCAGAGACGCAACATCTCATGGTGCTCGGCCGCAGCAGAGCCTCTTACCGAGAAGGCAAACGTCCGGCTCCTTCTCCCACAAGGAAGGGCCCAGCCCTGAAAGCTCTTGCTGCTCTTCACCTACCCTTGGAACCCTATCTACAGGCACAACAGCACTGGGGATCTGTGCTTTCCCAGAGACTCAACATCTCATGGCGCTCGGCCGCGGCAGAGCCTCTTGCCGAAAAGGCAAACGTCCGGCTCCTTCTCCCACAAGGAAGGGCCCAGCCCTGAAAGCTCTTGCTGCTCTTCACCTACCCTTGGTGCCCTATCTACAGGCACAACAGCACTGGGGATCTGTGCTTTCCCAGAGACGCAACATGTCATGTCGCTCGGCCGCGGCAGAGCCTCTTGCCGAGAAGGCAAACGTCCGGCTCCTTCTCCCACAAGGAAGGGCCCAGCCCTGAAAGCTCTTGCTGCTCTTCACCTACCCTTGGCGCCCTATCTACAGGCACAACAGCACTGGGGATCTGTGCTTTCCCAGAGACGCAACATCTCATAGCTCTCAGAAGCGAAAGAGCCTCTTGTCGAAAAGGCAAACTTCTGGCTCCTTCTCCCACAGGGAAGGGCCCAGCCCTGAAAGCTCTTGCAGCTCTTCACGGTGCTTTGGCACCCTATCTACAGGCACGACAGCACTGGGAATCTGTGCTTTCCCAGAGACTCAACATCTCATGGCGCTCTGCAGCGAAAGAGCCTCTTGCCGAGAAGGCAAACGTCCGGCTCCTTCTCCCACAAGGAAGGGCCCAGCCCTGAAAGCTCTTGCTGCTCTTCACCTACCCTTGGCGCCCTATCTACAGGCACAACAGCACTGGGGATCTGTGCTTTCCCAGAGACGCAACATCTCATAGCGCTCGGCAGCGAAAGAGCCTCTTGCCGAGAAGGCAAACGTCCGGCTTCTTCTCCCACAAGGAAGGGCCCAGCCCTGAAAGCTCTTGCTGCTCTTCACCTACCCTTGGCGCCCTATCTACAGGCACAACAGCACTGGGGATCTGTGCTTTCCCAGAGACGCAACATCTCATGGTGCTCGGCCGCAGCAGAGCCTCTTACCGAGAAGGCAAACGTCCGGCTCCTTCTCCCACAAGGAAGGGCCCAGCCCTGAAAGCTCTTGCTGCTCTTCACCTACCCTTGGCGCCCTATCTACAGGCACAACAGCACTGGGGATCTGTGCTTTCCCAGAGACGCAACATCTCATGGTGCTCGGCCGCAGCAGAGCCTCTTACCGAGAAGGCAAACGTCCGGCTCCTTCTCCCACAAGGAAGGGCCCAGCCCTGAAAGCTCTTGCTGCTCTTCACCTACCCTTGGAACCCTATCTACAGGCACAACAGCACTGGGGATCTGTGCTTTCCCAGAGACTCAACATCTCATGGCGCTCGGCCGCGGCAGAGCCTCTTGCCGAAAAGGCAAACGTCCGGCTCCTTCTCCCACAAGGAAGGGCCCAGCCCTGAAAGCTCTTGCTGCTCTTCACCTACCCTTGGTGCCCTATCTACAGGCACAACAGCACTGGGGATCTGTGCTTTCCCAGAGACGCAACATGTCATGTCGCTCGGCCGCGGCAGAGCCTCTTGCCGAGAAGGCAAACGTCCGGCTCCTTCTCCCACAAGGAAGGGCCCAGCCCTGAAAGCTCTTGCTGCTCTTCACCTACCCTTGGCGCCCTATCTGCAGGCACAACAGCACTGGGGATCTGTGCTTTCCCAGAGACGCAACATCTCATAGCGCTCGGCAGCGAAAGAGCCTCTTGCCGAGAAGGCAAACGTCCGGCTCCTTCTCCCACAAGGAAGGGCCCAGCCCTGAAAGCTCTTGCTGCTCTTCACCTACCCTTGGCGCCCTATCTACAGGCACAACAGCACTGGGGATCTGTGCTTTCCCAGAGACGCAACATCTCATAGCGCTCAGCAGCGAAAGAGCCTCTTGCCGAGAAGGCAAACGTCCGGCTCCTTCTCCCACAAGGAAGGGCCCAGCCCTGAAAGCTCTTGCTGCTCTTCACCTACCCTTGGCGCCCTATCTACAGGCACAACAGCACTGGGGATCTGTGCTTTCCCAGAGACGCAACATCTCATGGTGCTCGGCCGCAGCAGAGCCTCTTACCGAGAAGGCAAACGTCCGGCTCTTTCTCCCACAAGGAAGGGCCCAGCCCTGAAAGCTCTTGCTGCTCTTCACCTACCCTTGGAACCCTATCTACAGGCACAACAGCACTGGGGATCTGTGCTTTCCCAGAGACTCAACATCTCATGGCGCTCGGCCGCGGCAGAGCCTCTTGCCGAAAAGGCAAACGTCCGGCTCCTTCTCCCACAAGGAAGGGCCCAGCCCTGAAAGCTCTTGCTGCTCTTCACCTACCCTTGGTGCCCTATCTACAGGCACAACAGCACTGGGGATCTGTGCTTTCCCAGAGACGCAACATGTCATGTCGCTCGGCCGCGGCAGAGCCTCTTGCCGAGAAGGCAAACGTCCGGCTCCTTCTCCCACAAGGAAGGGCCCAGCCCTGAAAGCTCTTGCTGCTCTTCACCTACCCTTGGCGCCCTATCTACAGGCACAACAGCACTGGGGATCTGTGCTTTCCCAGAGACGCAACATCTCATAGCGCTCGGCAGCGAAAGAGCCTCTTGCCGAGAAGGCAAACGTCCGGCTCCTTCTCCCACAAGGAAGGGCCCAGCCCTGAAAGCTCTTGCTGCTCTTCACCTACCCTTGGCGCCCTATCTACAGGCACAACAGCACTGGGGATCTGTGCTTTCCCAGAGACGCAACATCTCATAGCGCTCAGCAGCGAAAGAGCCTCTTGCCGAGAAGGCAAACGTCCGGCTCCTTCTCCCACAAGGAAGGGCCCAGCCCTGAAAGCTCTTGCTGCTCTTCACCTACCCTTGGCGCCCTATCTACAGGCACAACAGCACTGGGGATCTGTGCTTTCCCAGAGACGCAACATCTCATGGTGCTCGGCCGCAGCAGAGCCTCTTACCGAGAAGGCAAACGTCCGGCTCTTTCTCCCACAAGGAAGGGCCCAGCCCTGAAAGCTCTTGCTGCTCTTCACCTACCCTTGGAACCCTATCTACAGGCACAACAGCACTGGGGATCTGTGCTTTCCCAGAGACTCAACATCTCATGGCGCTCGGCCGCGGCAGAGCCTCTTGCCGAAAAGGCAAACGTCCGGCTCCTTCTCCCACAAGGAAGGGCCAGCCCTGAAAGCTCTTGCTGCTCTTCACCAACCCTTGGCGCCCTATCTACAAGCACAACAGCACTGGGGATCTGTGCTTTCCCAGAGACTCAACATCTCATGGCGCTCGGCAGCGAAAGAGCCTCTTGCCGAGAAGGCAAACGTCCGTCTCCTTCTCCCACAAGGAAGGGCCCAGCCCTGAAAGCTGTTGCTGCTCTTCACCTACCCTTGGCGCCCTATCTACAGGCACAACAGCACTGGGGATCTGTGCTTTCCCAGAGACGCAACATCTCATGGCGCTCGGCCGCGGCAGAGCCTCTTGCCGAAAAGGCAAACGTCCGGCTCCTTCTCCCACAAGGAAGGGCCCAGCCCTGAAAGCTCTTGCTGCTCTTCACCTACCCTTGGCGCACTATCTACAGGCACAACAGCACTGGGGATCTGTGCTTTCCCAGAGACTCAACATCTCATGGCGCTCGGCAGCGAAAGAGCCTCTTGCCGAGAAGGCAAACGTCCGGCTCCTTCTCCCACAAGTAAGGGCCCAGCCCTGAAAGCTCTTGCTGCTCTTCACCTACCCTTGGAACCCTATCTACAGGCACAACAGCACTGGGGATCTGTGCTTTCCCAGAGACGCAACATCTCATGGCGCTCGGCAGCGAAATAGCCTCTTGCCGAGAAGGCAAACGTCCGGCTCCTTCTCCCACAAGGAAGGGCCCAGCCCTGAAAGCTCTTGCTGCTCTTCACCTACCCTTGGAACCCTATCTACAGGCACAACAGCACTGGGGATCTGTGCTTTCCCAGAGACGCAACATCTCATGGCGCTCGGCAGCGAAATAGCCTCTTGCCGAGAAGGCAAACGTCCGGCTCCTTCTCCCACAAGGAAGGGCCCAGCCCTGAAAGCTCTTGCTGCTCTTCACCTACCCTTGGCGCCCTATCTACAGGCACAACAGCACTGGGGATCTGTGCTTTCCCAGAGACGCAACATCTCATGGCGCTCGGCAGCGAATAAGCCTCTTGCCGAGAAGGCAAACGTCCGGCTCCTTCTCCCACAAGGAAGGGCCCAGCCCTGAAAGCTGCTGCTGCTCTTCACCTACCCTTGGCACCCTATCTACAGGCACAACAGCACTGGGGATCTGTGCTTTCCCAGAGACGCAACAGCTCATGGCGCTCGGCCGCGGCAGTGCCTCTTGCCGAGAAGGCAAACGTCCGGCTCCTTCTCCCACAAGGAAGGGCCCAGCCCTGAAAGCTCTGGATGCTCTTCACCTACCCTTGGAACCCTATCTACAGGCACAACAGCACTGGGGATCTGTGCTTTCCCAGAGACTCAACATCTCATGGCGCTCGGCCGCGGCAGAGCCTCTTGCCGAGAAGGCAAACGTCCGGCTCCTTCTCCCACAAGGAAGGGCCCAGCCCTAAAAGCTCTTGCTGCTCTTCACCTACCCTTGGCGCCCTATCTACAGGCACAACAGCAGTGGGGATCTGTGCTTTCCCAGAGACGCAACATCTCATAGCGCTCGGAAGCGAAAGAGCCTCTTGCCGTGAAGGCAAACGTCCGGCTCCTTCTCCCACAAGGAAGGGCCCAGCCCTGAAGGCTCTTGCTGCTCTTCACCAACCCTTGGCGCCCTATCTACAAGCACAACAGCACTGGGGATCTGTGCTTTCCCAGAGACTCAACATCTCATGGCGCTCGGCAGCGAAAGAGCCTCTTGCCGAGAAGGCAAACGTCCGTCTCCTTCTCCCACAAGGAAGGGCCCAGCCCTGAAAGCTCTTGCTGGTTTTCACGGTGCCTTGGCGCCCTATCTACAGGCACAACAGCACTGGGGATCTGTGCTTTCCCAGAGACACAACATCTCATAGCGCTCGGCCGCGGCAGAGCCTCTTGCCGAAAAGGCAAACGTCCGGCTCCTTCTCCCACAAGGAAGGGCCCAGCCCTGAAAGCTCTTGCTGCTCTTCACGGTGCCTTGGCGCCTTATCTACGGGCACAACAGCACTGGGGATCTGTGCTTTCCCAGAAACGCAACATCTCATAGCGCTCGGCAGCGAAAGAGCCTCTTGCCGAAAAGGCAAACGTCCGGCTCCTTCTCCCACAAGGAAGGGCCCAGCCCTGAAAGCTCTTGCTGCTCTTCACCAACCCTTGGCGCCCTATCTACAGGCACAACAGCACTGGGGATCTGTGCTTTCCCAGAGACTCAACATCTCATGGCGCTCGGCCGCGGCAGTGCCTCTTGCCGAGAAGGCAAACGTCCGGCTCCTTCTCCCACAAGGAAGGGCCCAGCCCTGAAAGCTCTTGCTGCTCTTCACCTACACTGGGAACCCTATCTACAGGCACAACAGCACTGGGGATCTGTGCTTTTCCAGAGACGCAACATCTCATGGCGCTCGGCAGCGAAAGAGCCTCTTGCTGAAAAGGCAAACGTCCGTCTCCTTCTCCCACAAGGAAGGGCCCAGCCCTGAAAGCTCTTGCTGCTCTTCACCTACCCTTGGCGCCCTATCTACAGGCACAACAGCACTGGGGATCTGTGCTTTCCCAGAGACGCAATCATCTCATGGTGCTCGGCCGCAGCAGAGCCTCTTACCGAGAAGGCAAACGTTTGGCTCCTTCTGCCACAAGGAAGGGCCCAGCCCTGAAAGCTCTTGCTGCTCTTCACCTACCCTTGGAACCCTATCTACAGGCAAACAGCACTGGGGTTCTGTGCTTTCCCAGAGACGCAACATCTCATGGCGTTCGGCCGCGGCAGAGCCTCTTGCCGAGAAGGCAAACGTCCGGCTCCTTCTCCCACAAGGAAGGGCCCAGCCCTGAAAGCTCTTGCTGCTCTTCACCTACCCTTGGAACCCTATCTACAGGCACAACAGCACTGGGGATCTGTACTTTCCGAGAGACGCAACATCTCATGGCGCTCGGCCGCGGCAGAGCCTCTTGCCGAAAAGGCAAACGTCCGGCTCCTTCTCCCACAAGGAAGGGCCCAGCCCTGAAAGCTCTTGCTGCTCTTCACCTACCCTTGGAACCCTATCTACAGGCACAACAGCACTGGGGATCTGTGCTTTCCCAGAGACGCAACATCTCATGGCGCTCGGCCGCGGCAGAGCCTCTTGCCGAAAAGGCAAACGTCCGGCTCCTTCTCCCACAAGGAAGGGCCCAGCCCTGAAAGCTCTTGCTGCTCTTCACCTACCCTTGGAACCCTATCTACAGGCACAACAGCACTGGGGATCTGTGCTTTCCCAGAGACGCAACATCTCATGGCGCTCGGCAGCGAAATAGCCTCTTGCCGAGAAGGCAAACGTCCGGCTCCTTCTCCCACAAGGAAGGGCCCAGCCCTGAAAGCTCTTGCTGCTCTTCACCTACCCTTGGCGCCCTATCTACAGGCACAACAGCACTGGGGATCTGTGCTTTCCCAGAGACGCAACATCTCATGGCGCTCGGCAGCGAATAAGCCTCTTGCCGAGAAGGCAAACGTCCGGCTCCTTCTCCCACAAGGAAGGGCCCAGCCCTGAAAGCTGCTGCTGCTCTTCACCTACCCTTGGCACCCTATCTACAGGCACAACAGCACTGGGGATCTGTGCTTTCCCAGAGACGCAACAGCTCATGGCGCTCGGCCGCGGCAGTGCCTCTTGCCGAGAAGGCAAACGTCCGGCTCCTTCTCCCACAAGGAAGGGCCCAGCCCTGAAAGCTCTGGATGCTCTTCACCTACCCTTGGAACCCTATCTACAGGCACAACAGCACTGGGGATCTGTGCTTTCCCAGAGACTCAACATCTCATGGCGCTCGGCCGCGGCAGAGCCTCTTGCCGAGAAGGCAAACGTCCGGCTCCTTCTCCCACAAGGAAGGGCCCAGCCCTAAAAGCTCTTGCTGCTCTTCACCTACCCTTGGCGCCCTATCTACAGGCACAACAGCACTGGGGATCTGTGCTTTCCCAGAGACGCAACATCTCATAGCGCTCGGAAGCGAAAGAGCCTCTTGCCGTGAAGGCAAACGTCCGGCTCCTTCTCCCACAAGGAAGGGCCCAGCCCTGAAGGCTCTTGCTGCTCTTCACCAACCCTTGGCGCCCTATCTACAAGCACAACAGCACTGGGGATCTGTGCTTTCCCAGAGACTCAACATCTCATGGCGCTCGGCAGCGAAAGAGCCTCTTGCCGAGAAGGCAAACGTCCGTCTCCTTCTCCCACAAGGAAGGGCCCAGCCCTGAAAGCTCTTGCTGGTCTTCACGGTGCCTTGGCGCCCTATCTACAGGCACAACAGCACTGGGGATCTGTGCTTTCCCAGAGACACAACATCTCATAGCGCTCGGCCGCGGCAGAGCCTCTTGCCGAAAAGGCAAACGTCCGGCTCCTTCTCCCACAAGGAAGGGCCCAGCCCTGAAAGCTCTTGCTGCTCTTCACGGTGCCTTGGCGCCTTATCTACGGGCACAACAGCACTGGGGATCTGTGCTTTCCCAGAGACGCAACATCTCATAGCGCTCGGCAGCGAAAGAGCCTCTTGCCGAAAAGGCAAACGTCCGGCTCCTTCTCCCACAAGGAAGGGCCCAGCCCTGAAAGCTCTTGCTGCTCTTCACCAACCCTTGGCGCCCTATCTACAGGCACAACAGCACTGGGGATCTGTGCTTTCCCAGAGACTCAACATCTCATGGCGCTCGGCCGCGGCAGTGCCTCTTGCCGAGAAGGCAAACGTCCGGCTCCTTCTCCCACAAGGAAGGGCCCAGCCCTGAAAGCTCTTGCTGCTCTTCACCTACACTGGGAACCCTATCTACAGGCACAACAGCACTGGGGATCTGTGCTTTTCCAGAGACGCAACATCTCATGGCGCTCGGCAGCGAAAGAGCCTCTTGCTGAAAAGGCAAACGTCCGTCTCCTTCTCCCACAAGGAAGGGCCCAGCCCTGAAAGCTCTTGCTGCTCTTCACCTACCCTTGGCGCCCTATCTACAGGCACAACAGCACTGGGGATCTGTGCTTTCCCAGAGACGCAATCATCTCATGGTGCTCGGCCGCAGCAGAGCCTCTTACCGAGAAGGCAAACGTTTGGCTCCTTCTGCCACAAGGAAGGGCCCAGCCCTGAAAGCTCTTGCTGCTCTTCACCTACCCTTGGAACCCTATCTACAGGCAAACAGCACTGGGGTTCTGTGCTTTCCCAGAGACGCAACATCTCATGGCGTTCGGCCGCGGCAGAGCCTCTTGCCGAGAAGGCAAACGTCCGGCTCCTTCTCCCACAAGGAAGGGCCCAGCCCTGAAAGCTCTTGCTGCTCTTCACCTACCCTTGGAACCCTATCTACAGGCACAACAGCACTGGGGATCTGTACTTTCCGAGAGACGCAACATCTCATGGCGCTCGGCCGCGGCAGAGCCTCTTGCCGAAAAGGCAAACGTCCGGCTCCTTCTCCCACAAGGAAGGGCCCAGCCCTGAAAGCTCTTGCTGCTCTTCACCTACCCTTGGAACCCTATCTACAGGCACAACAGCACTGGGGATCTGTGCTTTCCCAGAGACGCAACATCTCATGGCGCTCGGCCGCGGCAGAGCCTCTTGCCGAAAAGGCAAACGTCCGGCTCCTTCTCCCACAAGGAAGGGCCCAGCCCTGAAAGCTCTTGCTGCTCTTCACCTACCCTTGGAACCCTATCTACAGGCACAACAGCACTGGGGATCTGTGCTTTCCCAGAGACGCAACATCTCATGGCGCTCGGCCGCGGCAGAGCCTCTTGCCGAGAAGGCAAACGTCCGGCTCCTTCTCCCACAAGGAAGGGCCCAGCCCTAAAAGTTCTTGCTGCTCTTCACCTACCCTTGGAACCCTATCTACAGGCACAACAGCACTGGGGATCTGTGCTTTCCCAGAGACGCAACATCTCATAGCGCTCGGCAGCGAAAGAGCCTCTTGCCGAGAAGGTAAACGTCCGGCTCCTTCTCCCACAAGGAAGGGCCCAGCCCTGAAAGCTCTTGCAGCTCTTTACGGTGCTTTGGCACCCTATCTACAGGCACGACAGCACTGGGAATCTGTGCTTTCCCAGAGACTCAACATCTCATGGCGCTCTGCAGCGAAAGAGCCTCTTGCCGAAAAGGTAAACGTCCGGCTCCTTCTCCCACAAGGAAGGGCCCAGCCCTGAAAGCTCTTGCTGCTCTTCACCTACCCTTGGCGCCCTATCTACAGGCACAACAGCACTGGGGATCTGTGCTTTCCCAGAGACGCAACATCTCATGTCGCTCGGCCGCGGCAGAGCCTCTTGCCGAGAAGGCAAACGTCCGGCTCCTTCTCCCACAAGGAAGGGCCCAGCCCTGAAAGCTCTTGCTGCTCTTCACCTACCCTTGGCGCCCTATCTACAGGCACAACAGCACTGGGGATCTGTGCTTTCCCAGAGACGCAACATCTCATGGCGCTCGGCAGCGAAAGAGCCTCTTGCCGAGAAGGCAAACGTCCGTCTCCTTCTCCCACAAGGAAGGGCCCAGCCCTGAAAGCTGCTGCTGCTCTTCACCTACCCTTGGAACCCTATCTACAGGCACAACAGCACTGGGGATCTGTGCTTTCCCAGAGACTCAACATCTCATGGCGCTCGGCAGCGAAAGAGCCTCTTGCCGAGAAGGCAAACGTCCGGCTCCTTCTCCCACAAGGAAGGGCCCAGCCCTGAAAGCTGTTGCTGCTCTTCACCTACCCTTGGAACCCTATCTACAGGCACAACAGCACTGGGGATCTGTGCTTTCCCAGAGACGCAACATCTCATGGCGCTCAGCCGCGGCAGAGCCTCTTGCAGAGAAGGCAAACGTCCGTCTCCTTCTCCCACAAGGAAGGGCCCAGCCCTGAAAGCTCTTGCTGCTCTTCACCTACCCTTGGCGCCCTATCTACAGGCACAACAGCACTGGGGATCTGTGCTTTCCCAGAGACGCAATCATCTCATGGTGCTCGGCCGCAGCAGAGCCTCTTACCGAGAAGGCAAACGTCCGGCTCCTTCTCCCACAAGGAAGGGCCCAGCCCTGAAAGCTCTTGCTGCTCTTCACCTACCCTTGGAACCCGATCTACAGGCACAACAGCACTGGGGATCTGTGCTTTTCCAGAGACGCAACATCTCATGGCGCTCGGCCGCGGCAGAGCCTCTTGCCGAGAAGGCAAACGTCCGGCTCCTTCTGCCACAAGGAAGGGCCCAGCCCTGAAAGCTCTTGCTGCTCTTCACCTACCCTTGGAACCCTATCTACAGGCACAACAGCACTGGGGATCTGTGCTTTCCCAGAGACTCAACATCTCATGGCGCTCGGCCGCGGCAGAGCCTCTTGCCGAGAAGGCAAACGTCCGGCTCCTTCTCCCACAAGGAAGGGCCCAGCCCTAAAAGCTCTTGCTGCTCTTCACCTACCCTTGGCGCCCTATCTACAGGCACAACAGCACTGGGGATCTGTGCTTTCCCAGAGACGCAACATCTCATAGCGCTCGGCAGCGAAAGAGCCTCTTTCCGAGAAGGCAAACTTCCGGCTCCTTCTCCCACAAGGAAGGGCCCAGCCCTGAAAGCTCTTGCTGCTCTTCACGGTGCCTTGGCGCCTTATCTACAGGCACAACAGCACTGGGGATCTGTGCTTTCCCAGAGACGCAACATCTCATAGCGCTCGGCAGCGAAAGAGCCTCTTGCCGAGAAGGCAAACGTCCGGCTCCTTCTCCCACAAGGAAGGGCCCAGCCCTGAAAGCTCTTGCTGCTCTTCACCTACCCTTGGCGCCCTATCTACAGGCACAACAGCACTGGGGATCTGTGCTTTCCCAGAGACGCAACATCTCATGGCGCTCTGCAGCGAAAGAGCCTCTTGCCGAGAAGGTAAACGTCCGGCTCCTTCTCCCACAAGGAAGGGCCCAGCCCTGAAAGCTCTTGCAGCTCTTTACGGTGCTTTGGCACCCTATCTACAGGCACGACAGCACTGGGAATCTGTGCTTTCCCAGAGACTCAACATCTCATGGCGCTCTGCAGCGAAAGAGCCTCTTGCCGAGAAAGAAAACGTCCGGCTCCTTCTCCCACAAGGAAGGGCCCAGCCCTGAAAGCTCTTGCTGCTCTTCACCTACCCTTGGAACCCTATCTACAGGCACAACAGCACTGGGGATCTGTGCTTTCCCAGAGACGCAACATCTCATGGTGCTCGGCCGCAGCAGAGCCTCTTACCGAGAAGGCAAACGTCCGGCTCCTTCTCCCACAAGGAAGGGCCCAGCCCTGAAAGCTCTTGCTGCTCTTCACCTACCCTTGGAACCCTATCTACAGGCACAACAGCACTGGGGATCTGTGCTTTCCCAGAGACGCAACATCTCATGGCGCTCGGCCGCAGCAGAGCCTCTTACCGAAAAGGCAAACGTCCGGCTCCTTCTCCCACAAGGAAGGGCCCAGCCAAGAAAGCTCTTGCTGCTCTTCACCTACCCTTGGCGCCCTATCTACAGGCACAACAGCAGTGGGGATCTGTGCTTTCCCAGAGACGCAATCATCTCATGGTGCTCGGCCGCAGCAGAGCCTCTTACCGAGAAGGCAAACGTTTGGCTCCTTCTGCCACAAGGAAGGGCCCAGCCCTGAAAGCTCTTGCTGCTCTTCACCTACCCTTGGAACCCTATCTACAGGCAAACAGCACTGGGGTTCTGTGCTTTCCCAGAGACGCAACATCTCATGGCGTTCGGCCGCGGCAGAGCCTCTTGCCGAGAAGGCAAACGTCCGGCTCCTTCTCCCACAAGGAAGGGCCCAGCCCTGAAAGCTCTTGCTGCTCTTCACCTACCCTTGGAACCCTATCTACAGGCACAACAGCACTGGGGATCTGTACTTTCCGAGAGACGCAACATCTCATGGCGCTCGGCCGCGGCAGAGCCTCTTGCCGAAAAGGCAAACGTCCGGCTCCTTCTCCCACAAGGAAGGGCCCAGCCCTGAAAGCTCTTGCTGCTCTTCACCTACCCTTGGAACCCTATCTACAGGCACAACAGCACTGGGGATCTGTGCTTTCCCAGAGACGCAACATCTCATGGCGCTCGGCCGCGGCAGAGCCTCTTGCCGAAAAGGCAAACGTCCGGCTCCTTCTCCCACAAGGAAGGGCCCAGCCCTGAAAGCTCTTGCTGCTCTTCACCTACCCTTGGAACCCTATCTACAGGCACAACAGCAGTGGGGATCTGTGCTTTCCCAGAGACTCAACATCTCATGGCGCTCGGCCGCGGCAGAGCCTCTTGCCGAGAAGGCAAACGTCCGGCTCCTTCTCCCACAAGGAAGGGCCCAGCCCTAAAAGCTCTTGCTGCTCTTCACCTACCCTTGGAACCCTATCTACAGGCACAACAGCACTGGGGATCTGTGCTTTCCCAGAGACGCAACATCTCATAGCGCTCGGCAGCGAAAGAGCCTCTTGCCGAGAAGGTAAACGTCCGGCTCCTTCTCCCACAAGGAAGGGCCCAGCCCTGAAAGCTCTTGCAGCTCTTTACGGTGCTTTGGCACCCTATCTACAGGCACGACAGCACTGGGAATCTGTGCTTTCCCAGAGACTCAACATCTCATGGCGCTCTGCAGCGAAAGAGCCTCTTGCCGAGAAGGTAAACGTCCGGCTCCTTCTCCCACAAGGAAGGGCCCAGCCCTGAAAGCTCTTGCTGCTCTTCACCTACCCTTGGCGCCCTATCTACAGGCACAACAGCACTGGGGATCTGTGCTTTCCCAGAGACGCAACATGTCATGTCGCTCGGCCGCGGCAGAGCCTCTTGCCGAGAAGGCAAACGTCCGGCTCCTTCTCCCACAAGGAAGGGCCCAGCCCTGAAAGCTCTTGCTGCTCTTCACCTACCCTTGGCGCCCTATCTACAGGCACAACAGCACTGGGGATCTGTGCTTTCCCAGAGACGCAACATCTCATGGCGCTCGGCAGCGAAAGAGCCTCTTGCCGAGAAGGCAAACGTCCGTCTCCTTCTCCCACAAGGAAGGGCCCAGCCCTGAAAGCTGCTGCTGCTCTTCACCTACCCTTGGAACCCTATCTACAGGCACAACAGCACTGGGGATCTGTGCTTTCCCAGAGACTCAACATCTCATGGCGCTCGGCAGCGAAAGAGCCTCTTGCCGAGAAGGCAAACGTCCGGCTCCTTCTCCCACAAGGAAGGGCCCAGCCCTGAAAGCTGTTGCTGCTCTTCACCTACCCTTGGAACCCTATCTACAGGCACAACAGCACTGGGGATCTGTGCTTTCCCAGAGACGCAACATCTCATGGCGCTCGGCCGCGGCAGAGCCTCTTGCCGAGAAGGCAAACGTCCGTCTCCTTCTCCCACAAGGAAGGGCCCAGCCCTGAAAGCTCTTGCTGCTCTTCACCTACCCTTGGCGCCCTATCTACAGGCACAACAGCAGTGGGGATCTGTGCTTTCCCAGAGACGCAATCATCTCATCGTGCTCGGCCGCAGCAGAGCCTCTTACCGAGAAGGCAAACGTCCGGCTCCTTCTCCCACAAGGAAGGGCCCAGCCCTGAAAGCTCTTGCTGCTCTTCACCTACCCTTGGAACCCTATCTACAGGCACAACAGCACTGGGGATCTGTGCTTTCCCAGAGACGCAACATCTCATGGCGCTCGGCCGCGGCAGAGCCTCTTGCCGAAAAGGCAAACGTCCGGCTCCTTCTGCCACAAGGAAGGGCCCAGCCCTGAAAGCTCTTGCTGCTCTTCACCTACCCTTGGAACCCTATCTACAGGCACAACAGCACTGGGGATCTGTGCTTTCCCAGAGACTCAACATCTCATGGCGCTCGGCCGCGGCAGAGCCTCTTGCCGAGAAGGCAAACGTCCGGCTCCTTCTCCCACAAGGAAGGGCCCAGCCCTGAAAGCTCTTGCTGCTCTTCACCTACCCTTGGCGCCCTATCTACAGGCACAACAGCACTGGGGATCTGTGCTTTCCCAGAGACGCAACATCTCATAGCGCTCGGCAGCGAAAGAGCCTCTTTCCGAGAAGGCAAACTTCCGGCTCCTTCTCCCACAAGGAAGGGCCCAGCCCTGAAAGCTCTTGCTGCTCTTCACGGTGCCTTGGCGCCTTATCTACAGGCACAACAGCACTGGGGATCTGTGCTTTCCCAGAGAGGCAACATCTCATGGCGATCTGCAGCGAAAGAGCCTCTTGCCGAGAAGGTAAACGTCCGGCTCCTTCTCCCACAAGGAAGGGCCCAGCCCTGAAAGCTCTTGCAGCTCTTTACGGTGCTTTGGCACCCTATCTACAGGCACGACAGCACTGGGAATCTGTGCTTTCCCAGAGACTCAACATCTCATGGCGCTCTGCAGCGAAAGAGCCTCTTGCCGAGAAAGCAAACGTCCGGCTCCTTCTCCCACAAGGAAGGGCCCAGCCCTGAAAGCTCTTGCTGCTCTTCACCTACCCTTGGAACCCTATCTACAGGCACAACAGCACTGGGGATCTGTGCTTTCCCAGAGACGCAACATCTCATGGTGCTCGGCCGCAGCAGAGCCTCTTACCGAGAAGGCAAACGTCCGGCTCCTTCTCCCACAAGGAAGGGCCCAGCCCTGAAAGCTCTTGCTGCTCTTCACCTACCCTTGGAACCCTATCTACAGGCACAACAGCACTGGGGATCTGTGCTTTCCCAGAGACGCAACATCTCATGGCGCTCGACCGCAGCAGAGCCTCTTACCGAAAAGGCAAACGTCCGGCTCCTTCTCCCACAAGGAAGGGCCCAGCCCTGAAAGCTCTTGCTGCTCTTCACCTACCCTTGGAACCCTATCTACAGGCACAACAGCACTGGGGATCTGTACTTTCCGAGAGACGCAACATCTCATGGCGCTCGGCCGCGGCAGAGCCTCTTGCCGAAAAGGCAAACGTCCGGCTCTTTCTCACACAAGGAAGGGCCCAGCCCTGAAAGCTCTTGCTGCTCTTCACCTACCCTTGGAACCCTATCTACAGGCACAACAGCACTGGGGATCTGTGCTTTCCCAGAGACGCAACATCTCATAGAGCACGGAAGCGAAAGAGCCTCTTGCCGAGAAGGCAAACGTCCGGCTCCTTCTCCCACAAGGAAGGGCCCAGCCCTGAAGACTCTTGCTGCTCTTCACCAACCCTTGGCGCCTATCTACAGGCACAACAGCACTGGGGATCTGTGCTTTCCCAGAGACTCAACATCTCATAGCGCTCAGCAGCGAAAGAGCCTCTTGCCGAGAAGGCAAACGTCCGTCTCCTTCTCCCACAAGGAAGGGCCCAGCCCTGAAAGCTGTTGCTGCTCTTCACCTACCCTTGGCGCCCTATCTACAGGCACAACAGCAGTGGGGATCTGTGCTTTCCCAGAGATGCAACATCTCATGGCGCTCGGCCGCAGCAGAGCCTCTTGCCGAAAAGGCAAACGTCCGGCTCCTTCTCCCACAAGGAAGGGTCCAGCCCTGAAAGCTCTTGCTGCTCTTCACGGTGCCTTGGCGCCTTATCTACAGGCACAACAGCACTGGGGATCTGTGCTTTCCCAGAGAGGCAACATCTCATAGCGCTCAGCAGCGAAAGAGCCTCTTGCCGAGAAGGCAAACGTCCGGCTCCTTCTCCCACAAGGAAGGGCCAGCCCTGAAAGCTCTTGCTGCTCTTCACCTACCCTTGGCGCCCTATCTACAGGCACAACAGCACTGGGGATCTGTGCTTTCCCAGAGACGCAACATCTCATGGCGCTCGGCAGCGAAAGAGCCTCTTGCCGAGAAGGCAAACGTCCGGCTCCTTCTCCCACAAGGAAGGGCCCAGCCCTGAAAGCTCTTGCTGCTCTTCACCTACCCTTGGCGCCCTATCTACAGGCACAACAGCACTGGGGATCTGTGCTTTCCCAGAGACGCAATCATCTCATCGTGCTCGGCCGCAGCAGAGCCTCTTACCGAGAAGGCAAACGTCCGGCTCCTTCTCCCACAAGGAAGGGCCCAGCCCTGAAAGCTCTTGCTGCTCTTCACCTACCCTTGGAACCCTATCTACAGGCACAACAGCACTGGGGATCTGTGCTTTTCCAGAGACGCAACATCTCATGGCGCTCGGCCGCGGCAGAGCCTCTTGCCGAAAAGGCAAACGTCCGGCTCCTTCTGCCACAAGGAAGGGCCCAGCCCTGAAAGCTCTTGCTGCTCTTCACCTACCCTTGGAACCCTATCTACAGGCACAACAGCACTGGGGATCTGTGCTTTCCCAGAGACTCAACATCTCATGGCGCTCGGCCGCGGCAGAGCCTCTTGCCGAGAAGGCAAACGTCCGGCTCCTTCTCCCACAAGGAAGGGCCCAGCCCTAAAAGCTCTTGCTGCTCTTCACCTACCCTTGGCGCCCTATCTACAGGCACAACAGCACTGGGGATCTGTGCTTTCCCAGAGACGCAACATCTCATAGCGCTCGGCAGCGAAAGAGCCTCTTTCCGAGAAGGCAAACTTCCGGCTCCTTCTCCCACAAGGAAGGGCCCAGCCCTGAAAGCTCTTGCTGCTCTTCACGGTGCCTTGGCGCCTTATCTACAGGCACAACAGCACTGGGGATCTGTGCTTTCCCAGAGAGGCAACATCTCATGGCGATCTGCAGCGAAAGAGCCTCTTGCCGAGAAGGTAAACGTCCGGCTCCTTCTCCCACAAGGAAGGGCCCAGCCCTGAAAGCTCTTGCAGCTCTTTACGGTGCTTTGGCACCCTATCTACAGGCACGACAGCACTGGGAATCTGTGCTTTCCCAGAGACTCAACATCTCATGGCGCTCTGCAGCGAAAGAGCCTCTTGCCGAGAAAGCAAACGTCCGGCTCCTTCTCCCACAAGGAAGGGCCCAGCCCTGAAAGCTCTTGCTGCTCTTCACCTACCCTTGGAACCCTATCTACAGGCACAACAGCACTGGGGATCTGTGCTTTCCCAGAGACGCAACATCTCATGGTGCTCGGCCGCAGCAGAGCCTCTTACCGAGAAGGCAAACGTCCGGCTCCTTCTCCCACAAGGAAGGGCCCAGCCCTGAAAGCTCTTGCTGCTCTTCACCTACCCTTGGAACCCTATCTACAGGCACAACAGCACTGGGGATCTGTGCTTTCCCAGAGACGCAACATCTCATGGCGCTCGACCGCAGCAGAGCCTCTTACCGAAAAGGCAAACGTCCGGCTCCTTCTCCCACAAGGAAGGGCCCAGCCCTGAAAGCTCTTGCTGCTCTTCACCTACCCTTGGAACCCTATCTACAGGCACAACAGCACTGGGGATCTGTACTTTCCGAGAGACGCAACATCTCATGGCGCTCGGCCGCGGCAGAGCCTCTTGCCGAAAAGGCAAACGTCCGGCTCTTTCTCACACAAGGAAGGGCCCAGCCCTGAAAGCTCTTGCTGCTCTTCACCTACCCTTGGAACCCTATCTACAGGCACAACAGCACTGGGGATCTGTGCTTTCCCAGAGACGCAACATCTCATAGAGCACGGAAGCGAAAGAGCCTCTTGCCGAGAAGGCAAACGTCCGGCTCCTTCTCCCACAAGGAAGGGCCCAGCCCTGAAGACTCTTGCTGCTCTTCACCAACCCTTGGCGCCTATCTACAGGCACAACAGCACTGGGGATCTGTGCTTTCCCAGAGACTCAACATCTCATAGCGCTCAGCAGCGAAAGAGCCTCTTGCCGAGAAGGCAAACGTCCGTCTCCTTCTCCCACAAGGAAGGGCCCAGCCCTGAAAGCTGTTGCTGCTCTTCACCTACCCTTGGCGCCCTATCTACAGGCACAACAGCAGTGGGGATCTGTGCTTTCCCAGAGATGCAACATCTCATGGCGCTCGGCCGCAGCAGAGCCTCTTGCCGAAAAGGCAAACGTCCGGCTCCTTCTCCCACAAGGAAGGGTCCAGCCCTGAAAGCTCTTGCTGCTCTTCACGGTGCCTTGGCGCCTTATCTACAGGCACAACAGCACTGGGGATCTGTGCTTTCCCAGAGAGGCAACATCTCATAGCGCTCAGCAGCGAAAGAGCCTCTTGCCGAGAAGGCAAACGTCCGGCTCCTTCTCCCACAAGGAAGGGCCAGCCCTGAAAGCTCTTGCTGCTCTTCACCTACCCTTGGCGCCCTATCTACAGGCACAACAGCACTGGGGATCTGTGCTTTCCCAGAGACGCAACATCTCATGGCGCTCGGCAGCGAAAGAGCCTCTTGCCGAGAAGGCAAACGTCCGGCTCCTTCTCCCACAAGGAAGGGCCCAGCCCTGAAAGCTCTTGCTGCTCTTCACCTACCCTTGGCGCCCTATCTACAGGCACAACAGCACTGGGGATCTGTGCTTTCCCAGAGACGCAACATCTCATGGCGCTCGGCAGCGAATAAGCCTCTTGCCGAGAAGGCAAACGTCCGGCTCCTTCTCCCACAAGGAAGGGCCCAGCCCTGAAAGCTGCTGCTGCTCTTCACCTACCCTTGGCACCCTATCTACAGGCACAACAGCACTGGGGATCTGTGCTTTCCCAGAGACGCAACAGCTCATGGCGCTCGGCCGCGGCAGTGCCTCTTGCCGAGAAGGCAAACGTCCGGCTCCTTCTCCCACAAGGAAGGGCCCAGCCCTGAAAGCTCTGGATGCTCTTCACCTACCCTTGGAACCCTATCTACAGGCACAACAGCACTGGGGATCTGTGCTTTCCCAGAGACTCAACATCTCATGGCGCTCGGCCGCGGCAGAGCCTCTTGCCGAGAAGGCAAACGTCCGGCTCCTTCTCCCACAAGGAAGGGCCCAGCCCTAAAAGCTCTTGCTGCTCTTCACCTACCCTTGGCGCCCTATCTACAGGCACAACAGCAGTGGGGATCTGTGCTTTCCCAGAGACGCAACATCTCATAGCGCTCGGAAGCGAAAGAGCCTCTTGCCGTGAAGGCAAACGTCCGGCTCCTTCTCCCACAAGGAAGGGCCCAGCCCTGAAGGCTCTTGCTGCTCTTCACCAACCCTTGGCGCCCTATCTACAAGCACAACAGCACTGGGGATCTGTGCTTTCCCAGAGACTCAACATCTCATGGCGCTCGGCAGCGAAAGAGCCTCTTGCCGAGAAGGCAAACGTCCGTCTCCTTCTCCCACAAGGAAGGGCCCAGCCCTGAAAGCTCTTGCTGCTCTTCACCTACCCTTGGCGCCCTATCTACAGGCACAACAGCAGTGGGGATCTGTGCTTTCCCAGAGACACAACATCTCATAGCGCTCGGCCGCGGCAGAGCCTCTTGCCGAAAAGGCAAACGTCCGGCTCCTTCTCCCACAAGGAAGGGCCCAGCCCTGAAAGCTCTTGCTGCTCTTCACGGTGCCTTGGCGCCTTATCTACAGACACAACAGCACTGGGGATCTGTGCTTTCCCACAGACGCAACATCTCATAGCGCTCAGCAGCGAAAGAGCCTCTTGCCGAGAAGGCAAACGTCCGTCTCCTTCTCCCACAAGGAAGGGCCCAGCCCTGAAAGCTCTTGCTGCTCTTCACCTACCCTTGGCGCCCTATCTACAGGCACAACAGCACTGGGGATCTGTGCTTTCCCAGAGAGGCAACATCTCATGGCGCTCTGCAGCGAAAGAGCCTCTTGCCGAGAAGGTAAACGTCCGGCTCCTTCTCCCACAAGGAAGGGCCCAGCCCTGAAAGCTCTTGCAGCTCTTCACGGTGCTTTGGCACCCTATCTACAGGCACGACAGCACTGGGGATCTGTGCTTTCCCAGAGACGCAACATGTCATGTCGCTCGGCCGCGGCAGAGCCTCTTGCCGAGAAGGCAAACGTCCGGCTCCTTCTCCCACAAGGAAGGGCCCAGCCCTGAAAGCTCTTGCTGCTCTTCACCTACCCTTGGAACCCTATCTACAGGCACAACAGCACTGGGGATCTGTGCTTTCCCAGAGACACAACTTCTCAAAGCGCTCAGCAGCGAAAGAGCCTCTTGCCGAGAAGGCAAACGTCCGGCTCCTTCTCCCACAAGGAAGGGCCCAGCCCTGAAAGCTCTTGCTGCTCTTCACCTACCCTTGGCGCCCTATCTACAGGCACAACAGCACTGGGGATCTGTGCTTTCCCAGAGACGCAACATCTCATAGCGCTCGGAAGCGAAAGAGCCTCTTGCCGAGAAGGAAAACGTCCGGCTCCTTCTCCCACAAGGAAGGGCCCAGCCCTGAAAGCTCTTGCTGCTCTTCACCAACCCTTGGCGCCCTATCTACAGGCACAACAGCACTGGGGATCTGTGCTTTCCCAGAGACTCAACATCTCATGGCGCTCGGCCGCGGCATAGCCTCTTGCCGAGAAGGCAAACGTCCGGCTCCTTCTCCCACAAGGAAGGGCCCAGCCCTGAAAGCTCTTGCTGCTCTTCACCTACCCTTGGCACCCTATCTACAGGCACAACAGCACTGGGGATCTGTGCTTTCCCAGAGACGGAACATCTCATGGCGCTCGGCCGCGGCAGTGCCTCTTGCCGAGAAGGCAAACGTCCGGCTCCTTCTCCCACAAGGAAGGGCCCAGCCCTGAAAGCTCTTGCTGCTCTTCACGGTGCCTTGGCGCCTTATCTACAGGCACAACAGCACTGGGGATCTGTGCTTTCCCAGAGACGCAACATCTCATAGCGCTCGGCAGCGAAAGAGCCTCTTGCCGAGAAGGCAAACGTCCGGCTCCTTCTCCCACAAGGAAGGGCCCAGCCCTGAAAGCTCTTGCTGCTCTTCACCTACCCTTGGCGCCCTATCTACAGGCACAACAGCACTGGGGATCTGTGCTTTCCCAGAGAGGCAACATCTCATGGCGCTCTGCAGCGAAAGAGCCTCTTGCCGAGAAGGTAAACGTTCGGCTCCTTCTCCCACAAGGAAGGGCCCAGCCCTGAAAGCTCTTGCAGCTCTTTACGGTGCTTTGGCACCCTATCTACAGGCACGACAGCACTGGGAATCTGTGCTTTCCCAGAGACTCAACATCTCATGGCGCTCTGCAGCGAAAGAGCCTCTTGCCGAGAAAGCAAACGTCCGGCTCCTTCTCCCACAAGGAAGGGCCCAGCCCTGAAAGCTCTTGCTGCTCTTCACCTACCCTTGGAACCCTATCTACAGGCACAACAGCACTGGGGATCTGTGCTTTCCCAGAAACTCAACATCTCATGGTGCTCGGCCGCAGCAGAGCCTCTTACCGAGAAGGCAAACGTCCGGCTCCTTCTGCCACAAGGAAGGGCCCAGCCCTGAAAGCTCTTGCTGCTCTTCACCTACCCTTGGAACCCTATCTACAGGCACAACAGCACTGGGGATCTGTGCTTTCCCAGAGACGCAACATCTCATGGCGCTCGGCCGCAGCAGAGCCTCTTACCGAAAAGGCAAACGTCCGTCTCCTTCTCCCACAAGGAAGGGCCCAGCCCTGAAAGCTCTTGCTGCTCTTCACCTACCCTTGGAACCCTATCTACAGGCACAACAGCACTGGGGATCTGTACTTTCCGAGAGACGCAACATCTCATGGCGCTCGGCCGCGGCAGAGCCTCTTGCCGAAAAGGCAAACGTCCGGCTCTTTCTCACACAAGGAAGGGCCCAGCCCTGAAAGCTCTTGCTGCTCTTCACGGTGCCTTGGCGCCTTATCTACAGGCACAACAGCACTGGGGATCTGTGCTTTCCCAGAGACGCAACATCTCATAGAGCACGGAAGCGAAAGAGCCTCTTGCCGAGAAGTCAAACGTCCGGCTCCTTCTCCCACAAGGAAGGGCCCAGCCCTGAAGACTCTTGCTGCTCTTCACCAACCCTTGGCGCCTATCTACAGGCACAACAGCACTGGGGATCTGTGCTTTCCCAGAGACTCAACATCTCATAGCGCTCAGCAGCGAAAGAGCCTCTTGCCGAGAAGGCAAACGTCCGTCTCCTTCTCCCACAAGGAAGGGCCCAGCCCTGAAAGCTGTTGCTGCTCTTCACCTACCCTTGGCGCCCTATCTACAGGCACAACAGCAGTGGGGATCTGTGCTTTCCCAGAGATGCAACATCTCATGGCGCTCGGCCGCAGCAGAGCCTCTTGCCGAAAAGGCAAACGTCCGGCTCCTTCTCCCACAAGGAAGGGCCCAGCCCTGAAAGCTCTTGCTGCTCTTCACCTACCCTTGGTGCCCTATCTACAGGCACAACAGCACTGGGGATCTGTGCTTTCCCAGAGACTCAACATCTCATGGCGCTCGGCAGCGAAAGAGCCTCTTGCCGAGAAGGCAAACGTCCGTCTCCTTCTCCCACAAGGAAGGGCCCAGCCCTGAAAGCTGTTGCTGCTCTTCACTTACCCTTGGCGCCCTATCTACAGGCACAACAGCACTGGGGATCTGTGCTTTCCCAGAGACGCAACATCTCATGGCGCTCGGCCGCGGCAGAGCCTCTTGCCGAAAAGGCAAACGTCCGGCTCCTTCTCCCACAAGGAAGGGTCCAGCCCTGAAAGCTCTTGCTGCTCTTCACGGTGCCTTGGCGCCTTATCTACAGACACAACAGCACTGGGGATCTGTGCTTTCCCAGAGAGGCAACATCTCATAGCGCTCAGCAGCGAAAGAGCCTCTTGCCGAGAAGGCAAACGTCCGGCTCCTTCTCCCACAAGGAAGGGCCAGCCCTGAAAGCTCTTGCTGCTCTTCACCAACCCTTGGCGCCCTATCTACAAGCACAACAGCACTGGGGATCTGTGCTTTCCCAGAGACTCAACATCTCATGGCGCTCGGCAGCGAAAGAGCCTCTTGCCGAGAAGGCAAACGTCCGGCTCCTTCTCCCACAAGGAAGGGTCCAGCCCTGAAAGCTGTTGCTGCTCTTCACCTACCCTTGGAACCCTATCTACAGGCACAACAGCACTGGGGATCTGTGCTTTCCCAGAGACGCAACATCTCATGGCGCTCGGCAGCGAAAGAGCCTCTTGCCGAGAAGGCAAACGTCCGGCTCCTTCTCCCACAAGGAAGGGCCCAGCCCTGAAAGCTCTTGCTGCTCTTCACGGTGCCTTGGCGCCCTATCTACAGGCACAACAGCACTGGGGATCTGTGCTTTCCCAGAGACGCAACATCTCATGGCGCTCGGCAGCGAAAGAGCCTCTTGCCGAGAAGGCAAACGTCCGGCTCCTTCTCCCACAAGGAAGGGCCCAGCCCTGAAAGCTGCTGCTGCTCTTCACCTACCCTTGGCACCCTATCTACAGGCACAACAGCACTGGGGATCTGTGCTTTCCCAGAGACGCAACAGCTCATGGCGCTCGGCCGCGGCAGTGCCTCTTGCCGAGAAGGCAAACGTCCGGCTCCTTCTCCCACAAGGAAGGGCCCAGCCCTGAAAGCTCTGGATGCTCTTCACCTACCCTTGGAACCCTATCTACAGGCACAACAGCACTGGGGATCTGTGCTTTCCCAGAGACTCAACATCTCATGGCGCTCGGCCGCGGCAGAGCCTCTTGCCGAGAAGGCAAACGTCCGGCTCCTTCTCCCACAAGGAAGGGCCCAGCCCTAAAAGCTCTTGCTGCTCTTCACCTACCCTTGGCGCCCTATCTACAGGCACAACAGCAGTGGGGATCTGTGCTTTCCCAGAGACGCAACATCTCATAGCGCTCGGAAGCGAAAGAGCCTCTTGCCGTGAAGGCAAACGTCCGGCTCCTTCTCCCACAAGGAAGAGTCCAGCCCTGAAAGCTCTTGCTGCTCTTCACGGTGCCTTGGCGCCTTATCTACAGACACAACAGCACTGGGGATCTGTGCTTTCCCAGAGACTCAACATCTCATGGCGCTCGGCAGCGAAAGAGCCTCTTGCCGAGAAGGCAAACGTCCGTCTCCTTCTCCCACAAGGAAGGGCCCAGCCCTGAAAGCTCTTGCTGCTCTTCACCTACCCTTGGCGCCCTATCTACAGGCACAACAGCAGTGGGGATCTGTGCTTTCCCAGAGACACAACATCTCATAGCGCTCGGCCGCGGCAGAGCCTCTTGCCGAAAAGGCAAACGTCCGGCTCCTTCTCCCACAAGGAAGGGCCCAGCCCTGAAAGCTCTTGCTGCTCTTCACGGTGCCTTGGCGCCTTATCTACAGACACAACAGCACTGGGGATCTGTGCTTTCCCAGAGACGCAACATCTCATAGCGCTCAGCAGCAAAAGAGCCTCTTGCCGAGAAGGCAAACGTCCGTCTCCTTCTCCCACAAGGAAGGGCCCAGCCCTGAAAGCTCTTGCTGCTCTTCACCTACCCTTGGCGCCCTATCTACAGGCACAACAGCACTGGGGATCTGTGCTTTCCCAGAGAGGCAACATCTCATGGCGCTCTGCAGCGAAAGAGCCTCTTGCCGAGAAGGTAAACGTCCGGCTCCTTCTCCCACAAGGAAGGGCCCAGCCCTGAAAGCTCTTGCAGCTCTTCACGGTGCTTTGGCACCCTATCTACAGGCACGACAGCACTGGGGATCTGTGCTTTCCCAGAGATGCAACATGTGATGTCGCTCGGCCGCGGCAGAGCCTCTTGCCGAGAAGGCAAACGTCCGGCTCCTTCTCCCACAAGGAAGGGCCCAGCCCTGAAAGCTCTTGCTGCTCTTCACCTACCCTTGGAACCCTATCTACAGGCACAACAGCACTGGGGATCTGTGCTTTCCCAGAGACACAACTTCTCCAAGCGCTCAGCAGCGAAAGAGCCTCTTGCCGAGAAGGCAAACGTCCGGCTCCTTCTCCCACAAGGAAGGGCCCAGCCCTGAAAGCTCTTGCTGCTCTTCACCAACCCTTGGCGCCCTATCTACAGGCACAACAGCACTGGGGATCTGTGCTTTCCCAGAGACTCAACATCTCATGGCGCTCGGCCGCGGCAGAGCCTCTTGCCGAGAAGGCAAACGTCCGGCTCCTTCTCCCACAAGGAAGGGCCCAGCCCTGAAAGCTCTTGCTGCTCTTCACCTACCCTTGGCACCCTATCTACAGGCACAACAGCACTGGGGATCTGTGCTTTCCCAGATACGGAACATCTCATGGCGCTCGGCCGCGGCAGTGCCTCTTGCCGAGAAGGCAAACGTCCGGCTCCTTCTCCCACAAGGAAGGGCCCAGCCCTGAAAGCTGCTGCTGCTCTTCACCTACACTGGGAACCCTATCTACAGGCACAACAGCACTGGGGATCTGTGCTTTTCCAGAGACGCAACATCTCATGGCGCTCGGCAGCGAAAGAGCCTCTTGTCGAAAAGGCAAACGTCCGGCTCCTTCTCCCACAAGGAAGGGCCCAGCCCTGAAAGCTCTTGCTGCTCTTCACCTACCCTTGGCGCCCTATCTACAGGCACAACAGCAGTGGGGATCTGTGCTTTCCCAGAGACGCAATCATCTCATGGTGCTCGGCCGCAGCAGAGCCTCTTACCGAGAAGGCAAACGTTTGGCTCCTTCTCCCACAAGGAAGGGCCCAGCCCTGAAAGCTCTTGCTGCTCTTCACCTACCCTTGGAACCCTATCTACAGGCAAACAGCACTGGGGTTCTGTGCTTTCCCAGAGACGCAACATCTCATGGCACTCGGCAGCGAAAGAGCCTCTTGCCGAGAAGGCAAACGTCCCGCTCCTTCTCCCACAAGGAAGGGCCCAGCCCTGAAAGCTCTTGCTGCTCTTCACCTACCCTTGGAACCCTATCTACAGGCACAACAGCACTGGGGATCTGTACTTTCCGAGAGACGCAACATCTCATGGCGCTCGGCCGCGGCAGAGCTTCTTGCCAAAAAGGCAAACGTCCGTCTCCTTCTCCCACAAGGAAGGGCCCAGCCCTGAAAGCTCTTGCTGCTCTTCACCTACCCTTGGAACCCTATCTACAGGCACAACAGCACTGGGGATCTGTGCTTTCCCAGAGACGCAACATCTCATGGCGCTCGGCCGCGGCAGAGCCTCTTGCCGAAAAGGCAAACGTCCGGCTCCTTCTGCCACAAGGAAGGGCCCAGCCCTTAAAGCTCTTGCTGCTCTTCACCTACCCTTGGAACCCTATCTACAGGCACAACAGCAGTGGGGATCTGTGCTTTCCCAGAGACTCAACATCTCATGGCGCTCGGCCGCGGCAGAGCCTCTTGCCGAGAAGGCAAACGTCCGGCTCCTTCTCCCACAAGGAAGGGCCCAGCCCTGAAAGCTCTTGCTGCTCTTCACGGTGCCTTGGCGCCTTATCTACAGGCACAACAGCACTGGGGATCTGTGCTTTCCCAGAGACGCAACATCTCATAGCGCTCGGCAGCGAAAGAGCCTCTTGCCGAGAAGGTAAACGTCCGGCTCCTTCTCCCACAAGGAAGGGCCCAGCCCTGAAAGCTCTTGCAGCTCTTTACGGTGCTTTGGCACCCTATCTACAGGCACGACAGCACTGGGAATCTGTGCTTTCCCAGAGACTCAAAATCTCAAAGCGCTCAGCAGCGAAAGAGCCTCTTGCCGAGAAGGTAAACGTCCGGCTCCTTCTCCCACAAGGAAGGGCCCAGCCCTGAAAGCTCTTGCTGCTCTTCACCTACCCTTGGCGCCCTATCTACAGGCACAACAGCACTGGGGATCTGTGCTTTCCCAGAGACGCAACATCTCATGTCGCTCGGCCGCGGCAGAGCCTCTTGCCGAGAAGGCAAACGTCCGGCTCCTTCTCCCACAAGGAAGGGCCCAGCCCTGAAAGCTCTTGCTGCTCTTCACCTACCCTTGGCGCCCTATCTACAGGCACAACAGCACTGGGGATCTGTGCTTTCCCAGAGACGCAACATCTCATGGCGCTCGGCAGCGAAAGAGCCTCTTGCCGAGAAGGCAAACGTCCGGCTCCTTCTCCCACAAGGAAGGGCCCAGCCCTGAAAGCTCTTGCTGCTCTTCACGGTGCCTTGGCGCCCTATCTACAGGCACAACAGCACTGGGGATCTGTGCTTTCCCAGAGACGCAACATCTCATGGCGCTCGGCCGCGGCAGAGCCTCTTGCCGAGAAGGCAAACGTCCGGCTCCTTCTCCCACAAGGAAGGGCCCAGCCCTGAAAGCTGCTGCTGCTCTTCACCTACCCTTGGCACCCTATCTACAGGCACAACAGCACTGGGGATCTGTGCTTTCCCAGAGACGCAACAGCTCATGGCGCTCGGCCGCGGCAGTGCCTCTTGCCGAGAAGGCAAACGTCCGGCTCCTTCTCCCACAAGGAAGGGCCCAGCCCTGAAAGCTCTGGATGCTCTTCACCTACCCTTGGAACCCTATCTACAGGCACAACAGCACTGGGGATCTGTGCTTTCCCAGAGACTCAACATCTCATGGCGCTCGGCCGCGGCAGAGCCTCTTGCCGAGAAGGCAAACGTCCGGCTCCTTCTCCCACAAGGAAGGGCCCAGCCCTAAAAGCTCTTGCTGCTCTTCACCTACCCTTGGCGCCCTATCTACAGGCACAACAGCAGTGGGGATCTGTGCTTTCCCAGAGACGCAACATCTCATAGCGCTCGGAAGCGAAAGAGCCTCTTGCCGTGAAGGCAAACGTCCGGCTCCTTCTCCCACAAGGAAGGGTCCAGCCCTGAAAGCTCTTGCTGCTCTTCACGGTGCCTTGGCGCCTTATCTACAGACACAACAGCACTGGGGATCTGTGCTTTCCCAGAGACTCAACATCTCATGGCGCTCGGCAGCGAAAGAGCCTCTTGCCGAGAAGGCAAACGTCCGTCTCCTTCTCCCACAAGGAAGGGCCCAGCCCTGAAAGCTCTTGCTGCTCTTCACCTACCCTTGGCGCCCTATCTACAGGCACAACAGCAGTGGGGATCTGTGCTTTCCCAGAGACACAACATCTCATAGCGCTCGGCCGCGGCAGAGCCTCTTGCCGAAAAGGCAAACGTCCGGCTCCTTCTCCCACAAGGAAGGGCCCAGCCCTGAAAGCTCTTGCTGCTCTTCACGGTGCCTTGGCGCCTTATCTACAGACACAACAGCACTGGGGATCTGTGCTTTCCCAGAGACGCAACATCTCATAGCGCTCAGCAGCAAAAGAGCCTCTTGCCGAGAAGGCAAACGTCCGTCTCCTTCTCCCACAAGGAAGGGCCCAGCCCTGAAAGCTCTTGCTGCTCTTCACCTACCCTTGGCGCCCTATCTACAGGCACAACAGCACTGGGGATCTGTGCTTTCCCAGAGAGGCAACATCTCATGGCGCTCTGCAGCGAAAGAGCCTCTTGCCGAGAAGGTAAACGTCCGGCTCCTTCTCCCACAAGGAAGGGCCCAGCCCTGAAAGCTCTTGCAGCTCTTCACGGTGCTTTGGCACCCTATCTACAGGCACGACAGCACTGGGGATCTGTGCTTTCCCAGAGACGCAACATGTGATGTCGCTCGGCCGCGGCAGAGCCTCTTGCCGAGAAGGCAAACGTCCGGCTCCTTCTCCCACAAGGAAGGGCCCAGCCCTGAAAGCTCTTGCTGCTCTTCACCTACCCTTGGAACCCTATCTACAGGCACAACAGCACTGGGGATCTGTGCTTTCCCAGAGACACAACTTCTCAAAGCGCTCAGCAGCGAAAGAGCCTCTTGCCGAGAAGGCAAACGTCCGGCTCCTTCTCCCACAAGGAAGGGCCCAGCCCTGAAAGCTCTTGCTGCTCTTCACCTACCCTTGGCGCCCTATCTACAGGCACAACAGCACTGGGGATCTGTGCTTTCCCAGAGACGCAACATCTCATAGCGCTCGGAAGCGAAAGAGCCTCTTGCCGAGAAGGAAAACGTCCGGCTCCTTCTCCCACAAGGAAGGGCCCAGCCCTGAAAGCTCTTGCTGCTCTTCACCAACCCTTGGCGCCCTATCTACAGGCACAACAGCACTGGGGATCTGTGCTTTCCCAGAGACGCAATCATCTCATGGCGCTCGGCCGCGGCAGAGCCTCTTGCCGAGAAGGCAAACGTCCGGCTCCTTCTCCCACAAGGAAGGGCCCAGCCCTGAAAGCTCTTGCTGCTCTTCACCTACCCTTGGCACCCTATCTACAGGCACAACAGCACTGGGGATCTGTGCTTTCCCAGAGACGGAACATCTCATGGCGCTCGGCCGCGGCAGTGCCTCTTGCCGAGAAGGCAAACGTCCGGCTCCTTCTCCCACAAGGAAGGGCCCAGCCCTGAAAGCTGCTGCTGCTCTTCACCTACACTGGGAACCCTATCTACAGGCACAACAGCACTGGGGATCTGTGCTTTTCCAGAGACGCAACATCTCATGGCGCTCGGCAGCGAAAGAGCCTCTTGTCGAAAAGGCAAACGTCCGGCTCCTTCTCCCACAAGGAAGGGCCCAGCCCTGAAAGCTCTTGCTGCTCTTCACCTACCCTTGGCGCCCTATCTACAGGCACAACAGCAGTGGGGATCTGTGCTTTCCCAGAGACGCAATCATCTCATGGTGCTCGGCCGCAGCAGAGCCTCTTACCGAGAAGGCAAACGTTTGGCTCCTTCTCCCACAAGGAAGGGCCCAGCCCTGAAAGCTCTTGCTGCTCTTCACCTACCCTTGGAACCCTATCTACAGGCAAACAGCACTGGGGTTCTGTGCTTTCCCAGAGACGCAACATCTCATGGCGTTCGGCCGCGGCAGAGCCTCTTGCCGAGAAGGCAAACGTCCGGCTCCTTCTCCCACAAGGAAGGGCCCAGCCCTGAAAGCTCTTGCTGCTCTTCACCTACCCTTGGAACCCTATCTACAGGCACAACAGCACTGGGGATCTGTACTTTCCGAGAGACGCAACATCTCATGGCGCTCGGCCGCGGCAGAGCTTCTTGCCGAAAAGGCAAACGTCCGGCTCCTTCTCCCACAAGGAAGGGCCCAGCCCTGAAAGCTCTTGCTGCTCTTCACCTACCCTTGGAACCCTATCTACAGGCACAACAGCAGTGGGGATCTGTGCTTTCCCAGAGACGCAACATCTCATGGCGCTCGGCCGCGGCAGAGCCTCTTGCCGAAAAGGCAAACGTCCGGCTCCTTCTGCCACAAGGAAGGGCCCAGCCCTTAAAGCTCTTGCTGCTCTTCACCTACCCTTGGAACCCTATCTACAGGCACAACAGCAGTGGGGATCTGTGCTTTCCCAGAGACTCAACATCTCATGGCGCTCGGCCGCGGCAGAGCCTCTTGCCGAGAAGGCAAACGTCCGGCTCCTTCTCCCACAAGGAAGGGCCCAGCCCTGAAAGCTCTTGCTGCTCTTCACGGTGCCTTGGCGCCTTATCTACAGGCACAACAGCACTGGGGATCTGTGCTTTCCCAGAGACGCAACATCTCATAGCGCTCGGCAGCGAAAGAGCCTCTTGCCGAGAAGGTAAACGTCCGGCTCCTTCTCCCACAAGGAAGGGCCCAGCCCTGAAAGCTCTTGCAGCTCTTTACGGTGCTTTGGCACCCTATCTACAGGCACGACAGCACTGGGAATCTGTGCTTTCCCAGAGACTCAACATCTCAAAGCGCTCAGCAGCAAAAGAGCCTCTTGCCGAGAAGGTAAACGTCCGGCTCCTTCTCCCACAAGGAAGGGCCCAGCCCTGAAAGCTCTTGCTGCTCTTCACCTACCCTTGGCGCCCTATCTACAGGCACAACAGCACTGGGGATCTGTGCTTTCCCAGAGACGCAACATCTCATGTCGCTCGGCCGCGGCAGAGCCTCTTGCCGAGAAGGCAAACGTCCGGCTCCTTCTCCCACAAGGAAGGGCCCAGCCCTGAAAGCTCTTGCTGCTCTTCACCTACCCTTGGCGCCCTATCTACAGGCACAACAGCACTGGGGATCTGTGCTTTCCCAGAGACGCAACATCTCATGGCGCTCGGCAGCGAAAGAGCCTCTTGCCGAGAAGGCAAACGTCCGGCTCCTTCTCCCACAAGGAAGGGCCCAGCCCTGAAAGCTGTTGCTGCTCTTCACCTACCCTTGGCGCCCTATCTACAGGCACAACAGCACTGGGGATCTGTGCTTTCCCAGAGACGCAACATCTCATGGCGCTCGGCCGCGGCAGTGCCTCTTGCCGAGAAGGCAAACGTCCGGCTCCTTCTCCCACAAGGAAGGGCCCAGCCCTGAAAGCTGCTGCTGCTCTTCACCTACCCTTGGCACCCTATCTACAGGCACAACAGCACTGGGGATCTGTGCTTTCCCAGAGACGCAACAGCTCATGGCGCTCGGCCGCGGCAGTGCCTCTTGCCGAGAAGGCAAACGTCCGGCTCCTTCTCCCACAAGGAAGGGCCCAGCCCTGAAAGCTGCTGCTGCTCTTCACCTACACTGGGAACCCTATCTACAGGCACAACAGCACTGGGGATCTGTGCTTTTCCAGAGACGCAACATCTCATGGCGCTCGGCAGCGAAAGAGCCTCTTGCCGAGAAGGCAAACGTCCGTCTCCTTCTCCCACAAGGAAGGGCCCAGCCCTGAAAGCTCTTGCTGCTCTTCACCTACCCTTGGCGCCCTATCTACAGGCACAACAGCACTGGGGATCTGTGCTTTCCCAGAGACGCAATCATCTCATGGTGCTCGGCCGCAGCAGAGCCTCTTACCGAGAAGGCAAACGTCCGGCTCCTTCTCCCACAAGGAAGGGCCCAGCCCTGAAAGCTCTTGCTGCTCTTCACCTACCCTTGGAACCCTATCTACAGGCACAACAGCACTGGGGATCTGTGCTTTCCCAGAGACGCAACATCTCATGGCGCTCGGCCGCGGCAGAGCCTCTTGCCGAAAAGGCAAACGTCCGGCTCCTTCTCCCACAAGGAAGGGCCCAGCCCTGAAAGCTCTTGCTGCTCTTCACCTACCCTTGGCGCCCTATCTACAGGCACAACAGCACTGGGGATCTGTACTTTCCGAGAGACGCAACATCTCATGGCGCTCGGCCGCGGCAGAGCCTCTTGCCGAAATGGCAAACGTCCGGCTCCTTCTCCCACAAGGAAGGGCCCAGCCCTGAAAGCTCTTGCTGCTCTTCACCTACCCTTGGAACCCTATCTACAGGCACAACAGCACTGGGGATCTGTGCTTTCCCAGAGACTCAACATCTCATGGCGCTCGGCCGCGGCAGAGCCTCTTGCCGAGAAGGCAAACGTCCGGCTCCTTCTCCCACAAGGAAGGGCCCAGCCCTGAAAGCTCTTGCTGCTCTTCACGGTGCCTTGGCGCCTTATCTACAGGCACAACAGCACTGGGGATCTGTGCTTTCCCAGAGACGCAACATCTCATAGCGCTCGGTAGCGAAAGAGCCTCTTGCCGAGAAGGCAAACGTCCGGCTCCTTCTCCCACAAGGAAGGGCCCAGCCCTGAAAGCTCTTGCTGCTCTTCACCTGCCCTTGGCGCCCTATCTACAGGCACAACAGCACTGGGAATCTGTGCTTTCCCAGAGACGCAACATCTCATGGCGCTCTGCAGCGAAAGAGCCTCTTGCCGAGAAGGTAAACGTCCGGCTCCTTCTCCCACAAGGAAGGGCCCAGCCCTGAAAGCTCTTGCAGCTCTTCACGGTGCTTTGGCACCCTATCTACAGGCACGACAGCACTGGGAATCTGTGCTTTCCCAGAGACTCAACATCTCATGGCGCTCTGCAGCGAAAGAGCCTCTTGCCGAGAAGGTAAACGTCCGGCTCCTTCTCCCACAAGGAAGGGCCAAGCCCTGAAAGCTCTTGCTGCTCTTCACCTACCCTTGGCGCCCTATCTACAGGCACAACAGCACTGGGGATCTGTGCTTTCCCAGAGACGCAACATGTCATGTCGCTCGGCCGCGGCAGAGCCTCTTGCCGAGAAGGCAAACGTCCGGCTCCTTCTCCCACAAGGAAGGGCCCAGCCCTGAAAGCTCTTGCTGGTCTTCACGGTGCCTTGGCGCCTTATCTACAGGCACAACAGCACTGGGGATCTGTGCTTTCCCAGAGACGCAACATCTCATGGCGCTCGGCAGCGAAAGAGCCTCTTGCCGAGAAGGCAAACGTCCGGCTCCTTCTCCCACAAGGAAGGGCACAGCCCTGAAAGCTCTTGCTGCTCTTCACCTACCCTTGGAACCCTATCTACAGGCACAACAGCACTGGGGATCTGTGCTTTCCCAGAAACTCAACATCTCATGGTGCTCGGCCGCAGCAGAGCCTCTTACCGAGAAGGCAAACGTCCGGCTCCTTCTCCCACAAGGAAGGGCCCAGCCCTGAAAGCTCTTGCTGCTCTTCACCTACCCTTGGAACCCTATCTACAGGCACAACAGCACTGGGGATCTGTGCTTTCCCAGAGACGCAACATCTCATAGCGCTCGGCAGCGAAAGAGCCTCTTGCCGAGAAGGTAAACGTCCGGCTCCTTCTCCCACAAGGAAGGGCCCAGCCCTGAAAGCTCTTGCAGCTCTTTACGGTGCTTTGGCACCCTATCTACAGGCACGACAGCACTGGGAATCTGTGCTTTCCCAGAGACTCAACATCTCATGGCGCTCTGCAGCGAAAGAGCCTCTTGCCGAGAAGGTAAACGTCCGGCTCCTTCTCCCACAAGGAAGGGCCCAGCCCTGAAAGCTCTTGCTGCTCTTCACCTACCCTTGGCGCCCTATCTACAGGCACAACAGCACTGGGGATCTGTGCTTTCCCAGAGACGCAACATCTCATGGCGCTCGGCAGCGAAAGAGCCTCTTGCCGAGAAGGCAAACGTCCGGCTCCTTCTCCCACAAGGAAGGGCCCAGCCCTGAAAGCTCTTGCTGCTCTTCACCTACCCTTGGCGCCCTATCTACAGGCACAACAGCACTGGGGATCTGTGCTTTCCCAGAGACGCAACATCTCATGGCGCTCGGCAGCGAAAGAGCCTCTTGCCGAGAAGGCAAACGTCCGTCTCCTTCTCCCACAAGGAAGGGCCCAGCCCTGAAAGCTGCTGCTGCTCTTCACCTACCCTTGGAACCCTATCTACAGGCACAACAGCACTGGGGATCTGTGCTTTCCCAGAGACTCAACATCTCATGGCGCTCGGCAGCGAAAGAGCCTCTTGCCGAGAAGGCAAACGTCCGGCTCCTTCTCCCACAAGGAAGGGCCCAGCCCTGAAAGCTCTTGCTGCTCTTCACCTACCCTTGGCACCCTATCTACAGGCACAACAGCACTGGGGATCTGTGCTTTCCCAGAGACGCAACATCTCATGGCGCTCGGCCGCGGCAGTGCCTCTTGCCGAGAAGGCAAACGTCCGGCTCCTTCTCCCACAAGGAAGGGCCCAGCCCTGAAAGCTGCTGCTGCTCTTCACCTACCCTTGGCACCCTATCTACAGGCACAACAGCACTGGGGATCTGTGCTTTCCCAGAGACGCAACAGCTCATGGCGCTCGGCCGCGGCAGTGCCTCTTGCCGAGAAGGCAAACGTCCGGCTCCTTCTCCCACAAGGAAGGGCCCAGCCCTGAAAGCTGCTGCTGCTCTTCACCTACACTGGGAACCCTATCTACAGGCACAACAGCACTGGGGATCTGTGCTTTTCCAGAGACGCAACATCTCATGGCGCTCGGCAGCGAAAGAGCCTCTTGCCGAGAAGGCAAACGTCCGTCTCCTTCTCCCACAAGGAAGGGCCCAGCCCTGAAAGCTCTTGCTGCTCCTCACCTACCCTTGGCGCCCTATCTACAGGCACAACAGCACTGGGGATCTGTGCTTTCCCAGAGACGCAATCATCTCATGGTGCTCGGCCGCAGCAGAGCCTCTTACCGAGAAGGCAAACGTCCGGCTCCTTCTCCCACAAGGAAGGGCCCAGCCCTGAAAGCTCTTGCTGCTCTTCACCTACCCTTGGAACCCTATCTACAGGCACAACAGCACTGGGGATCTGTGCTTTCCCAGAGACGCAACATCTCATGGCGCTCGGCCGCGGCAGAGCCTCTTGCCGAGAAGGCAAACGTCCGGCTCCTTCTCCCACAAGGAAGGGCCCAGCCCTGAAAGCTCTTGCTGCTCTTCACCTACCCTTGGCGCCCTATCTACAGGCACAACAGCACTGGGGATCTGTACTTTCCGAGAGACGCAACATCTCATGGCGCTCGGCCGCGGCAGAGCCTCTTGCCGAAATGGCAAACGTCCGGCTCCTTCTCCCACAAGGAAGGGCCCAGCCCTGAAAGCTCTTGCTGCTCTTCACCTACCCTTGGAACCCTATCTACAGGCACAACAGCACTGGGGATCTGTGCTTTCCCAGAGACTCAACATCTCATGGCGCTCGGCCGCGGCAGAGCCTCTTGCCGAGAAGGCAAACGTCCGGCTCCTTCTCCCACAAGGAAGGGCCCAGCCCTGAAAGCTCTTGCTGCTCTTCACCTACCCTTGGCGCCCTATCTACAGGCACAACAGCACTGGGGATCTGTGCTTTCCCAGAGACGCAACATCTCATGGCGCTCGGCAGCGAAAGAGCCTCTTGCCGAGAAGGCAAACGTCCGGCTCCTTCTCCCACAAGGAAGGGCCCAGCCCTGAAAGCTCTTGCTGCTCTTCACGGTGCCTTGGCGCCTTATCTACAGGCACAACAGCACTGGGGATCTGTGCTTTCCCAGAGACGCAACATCTCATAGCGCTCGGTAGCGAAAGAGCCTCTTGCCGAGAAGGCAAACATCCGGCTCCTTCTCCCACAAGGAAGGGCCCAGCCCTGAAAGCTCTTGCTGCTCTTCACCTACCCTTGGCGCCCTATCTACAGGCACAACAGCACTGGGTATCTGTGCTTTCCCAGAGACGCAACATCTCATGGCGCTCGGCCGCGGCAGTGCCTCTTGCCGAGAAGGCAAACGTCCGGCTCCTTCACCCACAAGGAAGGGCCCAGCCCTGAAAGCTGCTGCTGCTCTTCACCTACCCTTGGCACCCTATCTACAGGCACAACAGCACTGGGGATCTGTGCTTTCCCAGAGACGCAACAGCTCATGGCGCTCGGCCGCGGCAGTGCCTCTTGCCGAGAAGGCAAACGTCCGGCTCCTTCTCCCACAAGGAAGGGCCCAGCCCTGAAAGCTGCTGCTGCTCTTCACCTACACTGGGAACCCTATCTACAGGCACAACAGCACTGGGGATCTGTGCTTTTCCAGAGACGCAACATCTCATGGCGCTCGGCAGCGAAAGAGCCTCTTGCCGAGAAGGCAAACGTCCGTCTCCTTCTCCCACAAGGAAGGGCCCAGCCCTGAAAGCTCTTGCTGCTCTTCACCTACCCTTGGCGCCCTATCTACAGGCACAACAGCACTGGGGATCTGTGCTTTCCCAGAGACGCAATCATCTCATGGTGCTCGGCCGCAGCAGAGCCTCTTACCGAGAAGGCAAACGTCCGGCTCCTTCTCCCACAAGGAAGGGCCCAGCCCTGAAAGCTCTTGCTGCTCTTCACCTACCCTTGGAACCCTATCTACAGGCACAACAGCACTGGGGATCTGTGCTTTCCCAGAGACGCAACATCTCATGGCGCTCGGCCGCGGCAGAGCCTCTTGCCGAAAAGGCAAACGTCCGGCTCCTTCTCCCACAAGGAAGGGCCCAGCCCTGAAAGCTCTTGCTGCTCTTCACCTACCCTTGGAACCCTATCTACAGGCACAACAGCACTGGGGATCTGTACTTTCCGAGAGACGCAACATCTCATGGCTCTCGGCCGCGGCAGAGCCTCTTGCCGAAATGGCAAACGTCCGGCTCCTTCTGCCACAAGGAAGGGCCCAGCCCTGAAAGCTCTTGCTGCTCTTCACCTACCCTTGGAACCCTATCTACAGGCACAACAGCACTGGGGATCTGTGCTTTCCCAGAGACTCAACATCTCATGGCGCTCGGCCGCGGCAGAGCCTCTTGCCGAGAAGGCAAACGTCCGGCTCCTTCTCCCACAAGGAAGGGCCCAGCCCTGAAAGCTCTTGCTGCTCTTCACGGTGCCTTGGCGCCTTATCTACAGACACAACAGCACTGGGGATCTGTGCTTTCCCAGAGACGCAACATCTCATAGCGCTCAGCAGCGAAAGAGCCTCTTGCCGAGAAGGCAAACGTCCGGCTCCTTCTCCCACAAGGAAGGGCCCAGCCCTGAAAGCTCTTGCTGCTCTTCACCTACCCTTGGCGCCCTATCTACAGGCACAACAGCACTGGGGATCTGTGCTTTCCCAGAGACTCAACATCTCATGGCGCTCGGCAGCGAAAGAGCCTCTTGCCGAGAAGGCAAACGTCCGGCTCCTTCTCCCACAAGGAAGGGCCCAGCCCTGAAAGCTCTTTCTGCTCTTCACCTACCCTTGGCACCCTATCTACAGGCACAACAGCACTGGGGATCTGTGCTTTCCCAGAGACGCAACATCTCATGGCGCTCGGCAGCGAAAGAGCCTCTTGCCGAAAAGGCAAACGTCCGTCTCCTTCTCCCACAAGGAAGGGCCCAGCCCTGAAAGCTCTTGATGCTCTTCACCTACCCTTGGCACCCTATCTACAGGCACAACAGCACTGGGGATCTGTGCTTTCCCAGAGAGGCAACATCTCATAGCGCTCAGCAGCGAAAGAGCCTCTTGCCGAGAAGGCAAACGTCCGGCTCCTTCTCCCACAAGGAAGGGCCCAGCCCTGAATGCTGCTGCTGCTCTTCACCTATCCTTGGAACCCTATCTACAGGCACAACAGCACTGGGCATCTGTGCTTTCCCAGAGACGCAACATCTCATGGCGCTCGGCAGCGAATGAGCCTCTTGCCGAGAAGGCAAACGTCCGGCTCCTTCTCCCACAAGGAAGGGCCCAGCCCTGAAAGCTCTTGCTGCTCTTCACGGTGCCTTGGCGCCCTATCTACAGGCACAACAGCACTGGGGATCTGTGCTTTCCCAGAGACGCAACATCATATGGCGCTCGGCCGCGGCAGAGCCTCTTGCCGAAAAGGCAAACGTCCGTCTCCTTCTCCCACAAGGAAGGGCCCAGCCCTGAAAGCTCTGGATGCTCTTCACCTACCCTTGGCACCCTATCTACAGGCACAACAGCACTGGGGATCTGTGCTTTCCCAGAGAGGCAACATCTCATAGCGCTCAGCAGCGAAAGAGCCTCTTGCCGAGAAGGCAAACGTCCGGCTCCTTCTCCCACAAGGAAGGGCCCAGCCCTGAATGCTGCTGCTGCTCTTCACCTATCCTTGGAACCCTATCTACAGGCACAACAGCACTGGGCATCTGTGCTTTCCCAGAGACGCAACATCTCATGGCGCTCGGCAGCGAATGAGCCTCTTGCCGAGAAGGCAAACGTCCGGCTCCTTCTCACACAAGGAAGGGCCCAGCCCTGAAAGCTCTTGCTGCTCTTCACCTACCCTTGGAACCCTATCTACAGGCACAACAGCAGTGGGGATCTGTGCTTTCCCAGAGACGCAATCATCTCATGGTTCTCGGCCGCAGCAGAGCCTCTTACCGAGAAGGCAAACGTCCGTCTCCTTCTCCCACAAGGAAGGGCCCAGCCCTGAAAGCTCTTGCTGCTCTTCACCTACCCTTGGAACCCTATCTACAGGCACAACAGCACTGGGGATCTGTGCTTTCCCAGAGACGCAACATCTCATGGCGCTCGGCAGCGAAAGAGCCTCTTGCCGAGAAGGCAAACGTCCGGCTCCTTCTCCCACAAGGAAGGGCCCAGCCCTGAAAGCTCTTGCTGCTCTTCACCTACCCTTGGAACCCTATCTACAGGCACAACAGCACTGGGGATCTGTGCTTTCCCAGAGACGCAACATCTCATGGTGCTCGGCCGCAGCAGAGCCTCTTACCGAGAAGGCAAACGTCCGGCTCCTTCTCCCACAAGGAAGGGCCCAGCCCTGAAAGCTCTTGCTGCTCTTCACCTACCCTTGGAACCCTATCTACAGGCACAACAGCACTGGGGATCTGTGCTTTCCCAGAGACGCAACATCTCATAGCGCTCGGCAGCGAAAGAGCCTCTTGCCGAGAAGGTAAACGTCCGGCTCCTTCTCCCACAAGGAAGGGCCCAGCCCTGAAAGCTCTTGCAGCTCTTTACGGTGCTTTGGCACCCTATCTACAGGCACGACAGCACTGGGAATCTGTGCTTTCCCAGAGACTCAACATCTCATGGCGCTCTGCAGCGAAAGAGCC